>NW_027453580.1:0-21564 GCF_964194025.1 Convolutriloba macropyga | reverse complement strand
ACGATTTCTAGTTTTTATAAATTATTCAAGCCCGAGATTTTATTTGTTTATGATCAACGTTTATTAAAATCTTTTTCATGCCAAAGTGAGCTGTAATTTCCAACAGAACAATTGCAATAAAACAGGGAAAAGATGGTTTTTTTTAAACTGGACGACTGAAAAGATTACATTCTGCATATAACATTAAACCTTTTGAAAATGATTTTTCTTTTCATTGACATTTATATTTTCTGCATCTTGATCATGAAAGGCGTAATAATTCAAAATTTTGGGTGCTCTTCGAAGATGTCAAAATGTGACGCAGCACTCAATTGATTCTGATTACTATTATTTTCCATCTTAATTCATCTTTTGTCCGAGAAAGAATTTTAGAGAATTTTCTGGCAAAAAAAGAGCCGTGGCAGAAAAGCTTTGTTTTCTTGCTTTTTAGCAGATAGTTGACATCATAATTAAAAAGAGCCCTACAAGCTTTCAACAGATAACCCTCGTTTGCAAGCACCTTGCTAGTTCTTAGCAAGTAAGCGTTATTTGCAGAAATCTCGCATAATCATTCCAGATCATTTTTGTTTGCAACAACAATGCTAACTTTTAAAGATAAATGCCCAACTTTTTGGTTTAATTATAATAAACTAATTAGTTTAGTTCAATTAGGTTTGATCAGCTTGAAACTAACATTACACCACACAAAAGCAGAATGTAAGATTTTTAGCTAATTTTATTCTCGTTGATATGTTTAGTTGCTGAAACGAGGCCACGGAACTTTTGTGCTATTTTCCGTAGAAGTGCAGTTTGCTCGGTTTGCAGAATTGAGATACATTCTTAAACTATTCACCAAATCGGTGATTAAATTCTTCAATGAGTGCAAGTCCGAAAATTTACAGTTAAGATTAAAGAGAGAAAATGAATTGCAATCAAAAAGCAAAGCTGAGGGAATTTAAATTAAATTCATAAATTTCATGCTTTTAAACTTTGAAGTTTTGGTCTTTCGTTTATAACAATTGTGCTTTGAATTAAATTTACATACCCTTTCTCCGGCAACAATTAGTACGGATTTCTGGTTAGGACGGACTAAGTTAAACATTAGGCTGATTGTAGGTTATAAAGCTTGTAATGCCTTAATTGATTCCCCTAAAATTTTACATGACATTGTGCTATTAATCAAAGGCGTACCTGGATTACAATTTTCCGTAATTAAGTTACAAATAAATTAGATTTTAGTTGTAAACAAATGCGGAAAATAGGCTAACTTTTTAATCGGCCAATTTTCTGGAAACCATTTACCAATTTCCGCTCAAAATTTAACCCACCTCTACAAAGTTCTTATAAGTCCCATCAATTAAGGTAGCAAAAGGGAATTTAATTACACGATTAGTCAATTCTGACTGAGGCCAATCAAGTCTAGCTTTGCTTTGTTATGAATATAGATCAACTTTTTTGATTATGCCGTCTTCGAAATGCGCCCTATAGATAGATGATGACATAGTATGATATTACGCGAACTAAAACGTAACAGTTCTGTTTTTTTTTGTTTTAGCTCGAGTAGCGGTCATGATATCAATTATGGCATCTTTTGTCGAGACAATGTTCGTTTGCCGATATTACACTGAAAACGTCTATCGCAAAATCAAGCGGCTCAGTTTTGAGGAAGGTGAAAAAACGTGGACAATCAGAAGACACGTACAAACAACTGTAATAGTAATTTGCGTTATTATACCAGGCTCTCTGATAAATGGCTTCAGCGATATTGGAAACGTTGCGGGTTTGTTTACGTCTTGTGTAGTATATGGTTTGCCTGGATTGTGCTTAGTTGTCAAGTTCAAACAACAAAAACAAAATAAGATTTCTGACAATAACTACGAGCCGCCAGTTGCTGAAGTCCAAACAAACCTGTCTGTTACAAGCTTGCTGCGAACACTTTCGCAGAACATCAGAAAACAATTTGAGAACAGTGTTAAAATTGGATTAGATGAACTAATATTAGGAATTGTGTTCCTTTTAGTTTTTACTCTAGTGTTTATTTTTGCTACAATTTCAACAATTTTCGGTATTGTTACGTAAAGCGATATTTTTTTAATAGAAAAAAGAAATTAGGTGATAATGGCTGTTTTTGTTTAATTATGATTCCTTTTTTCAAATTTAAATTTCTCTCATTATTTATAATTTGTTGTTATACTCAACTAATTATACTTTGTTATAAATTCTATAAATACTAGAGAATTACAATTAGTTTTCGGATTATTAATTAATTTAGATAACCCTTGTGATTCGAAAATTAAAATAGTTCAATTTTGTCCTAACTTAGTTTTGAGAAAATTGTAAGGCATATCTGATCAATGCGAACGGCCTTAAATTTCTGTTGCTTAATAAAATCTTGCAAGATCCTTCAAAATTTAAAGGATATATATCATGGAAAAGTGAGGAATAAAACAATTTTGATCACAATCTACTGTAAAGTTGAAAAACTGGGGGTTCTCAAGAAAGAATCGGATCCAGCATTATTGGAATTGAATTTCAATAAAAGGTTCAATTGAAATGGATACGAATATTGAAATGCGAGTATTTAAATGGATACACTATAATTGGTTTCGAAAAATAAACGAGTTTTGAAATTTCTCGATCTCTTCCTCATTTGGTAGACAATTAAGTCAAAAAGTGCTTGAGCGCGGTCGGAACATTATGTGCGAACGCACATTACCGAGCCTCCTTTTATAAGGCTCGAAAATTACAGCCGGTCAATTTTGTCCCAACATAGTTTTGAGAAAATCGTAAGCTATATCTGATCAATGCGAACAGCCTTAAGTTTATGTTCCTTATTTTCCGACTTGATTTATGCTGTTCATCAAAATATGCCATGTTAATCTAATTTCATTTTAAGTTCCAAGAGGCTTAATTTTTAACATTTACCCATGATTTCTATTTTTGATTCACTAGGTTAATTACACTGTTCAACTCGGGTCAATTTTCAGTAAAAAGAAAACTTGATTCTTTAAATTGATTCAGACACTATTTTAGAACAATTAACGGGAACAACTGAAAGTTTAGCTAAACGTATCTTTTTCTTGCAAGGTTGTTCAACAACTCTTGACAACTTGAAACTCTTGGACTTTTCACGATAAATGAATTAGTTTTTTTTGAGTTTCCTATGAGTGAATGACTCACTTTTTCATCAATAATCAAACAAAGAAATAATAAAACCGTCCTATCCTTCCTCTTGTCAATTATAGTGTTTTATCGAGTACGTGTTCGGACACGTTATGTTGCCATCAGTGCTCTCACTATTAAAATCAAAATATGGTTTCCCGGTTGTCAGGTTTTGAATATGTCATGTGATTTCACGTACCGCTGTAGAACAACGTAAAAGTTATTGCGCATTTGGTCATACGGTTTCCCACTAACCTTTATAAATTTGAGCTAGTAGCTCAAAATCTCTAAAATTGGGAAACCATATTTGAGTTAAAACGCTCTGGTCATCCCCTCTAACTACGGTTTTAGCACTACAAAATGTGATTTTTTTCGGAACCAATGACAAAAATGGGCGTTTGAGAAGAATACGTATGACAATTTTGGCGTCCAGACCATAAATTGAATATGAACACAAAATTTTGCAGTTAGGGAAATCGAATGACAAAATAGATAGCCAAACTCATTGAGTGTTCATATTGTTTTTATCAGATCTTTTTCACCTTTCTTGATACTTTTCTATTTGATGTCCAACCGGTGACCGGAAACGATATATTTGTTGCTTTTTCATATCCGGCTGTTGATGGTGCTGCTTTTTGTTGTATGGTGGATAACACAGTGTGTTATAAAAACTTGACTAATGAAAATAAAATTACTCTGTTAATTTTTGCTGCTTGTGTTTGATTGTTAAGATTTTCAGCTGGTTTTTTCTTGACTTTTCGTTGAGAGACACTAACAGTTTTCGGAGCATAGGAGTGATTATCGAATTGTCATTTCTGGGGTAGTACTTTTCCAAATCAGAAAATAGTTACTCCAAATAATTTTGCTTCTTGTTCTACAGTTTAATAACTAAAGCGGAGCACATATTTTCAAAGACAATTTTTGAGCTGTGCAATAGAAAAAACATTTAAAAATGTTCAAAGCAATTGAAAATGATTCAACTAAAACTGCCATTTTATTGACAACAACGACAATGGAGGTGATTCCACTAGAGGTCGATGAAGACAATTTTTTTGCAAAATTTTTATTGAGAAAAAATTTTTTGGAGAACATGAGTAGATATATAAACACACAACGGATTTCAAACGCACATGAAATGAGTTTTCATTGATAGGTGAAAGTTTACGTTCACACGACATGACAATACTAGGTTGCAAATAAAAAAAACTAAAATTGTAATAGAAAGATTGTTTCGGAAAACAAGTAGTATATAGATTCAACTAGTAGATAATACAGTGCGAGAAATGTTGAGTATACTTAAGTGTCATGTATCAATACTATGACTTATTTGCTGAATAAAAATAACTATCCAGGTTAATTAACAAAATTATGCCAGTTTGCACAGCGCCTGAGGTAATTAATGTTTACTTAGATATATAGCTGAGACACTCGTCACTTAAAGCTTGACCCAGTTGTATTGATAGTGATACTTCACACTGGGGCTAGGGGTGTTAGCCGACACACAAATTAGAAGACACGCCAATTGGCCAACAGATTTCATCAAGACGACGTGAAAATCGGAACTGTATAATTTAAGTAGTGTTATTAGAAGCTTCGACTTAATTATGTTCGGCCGTAATAAATTGTTCGGTTGTGATAGATTCAAATCAAATCCCACGGGCCACTGAGGCATGGCCAAATTAGAAACTTCTTGTAAATAGTCAGCCAAATTGTTTATCAAGTTACCATATCCGTTTTCACTCTCGTTGAAAGACGCTTGCTCGCTAGGCAAGAGGGTTTCGTCAACCCGGGTCACCACCTCTTAGTAGTCATACAAGGATCATATATAATATCATACAAATCATAACGTATCTCCTAGTACGATTCTTGTATGACTACTAAAAAATCATATATGACTACTGGGAAATCATATATGAACCTTGTATGACTAGAAAAAGTCATATATGATCCTAGTATGAATACCAAGTATCATACATCTTTTTTTCATAAATTATTAACCATTTATGCCTTTCAAAATTTTCATTAGGCAAAGACTCACTTATGCGAATCCCGGCATCACTTTGTGATCCGCCAAAAGACCCAAACGTACAATATCATTCGCAAAATTGGGCACTCAATTAAAGAGTAATTCAAAGAAGATAAATAAAGCTCTGATATTCTCTGAAGCCAGCTTATACCTATTATTGCTCATTTATAAAAAATATTTGAAAAATTTTTCGCAGATAGCCTCAAATTCGTTTTCTGAGTATATTTAAGTTAGAAAGTTATTATTTTAGCCCACACAAAGAATCAAATGTGAAATGCAAATGCGATATAATAATTTATTATGCCCTCTGACTACATTTTACGGGAATTTGTGGAACCAATCAAGGTTTGTGTCATATATGACCTTGCATGATTTCCAAGAAATTTTTTCAACAACAAAAGAAAATAAAAAATATAGTTTTTAGACTTTGAATTTTTTTGTATGATCCCTGTATGATTTCTAGGAAATCATACGTGATCCTTGTATGACTACTAAGAAATCATACGAATCATATATGACCTTGTATGATTACTAGGAATCATATATGACCTAGTATGACTACTAAGAATTGTGTATGATGAGCAACCCGGGAACTAGGGACTGCACGGCCCCTGCTTCTTCTCTTTTTTTTATAGCCAAATGTTGTTTGTTTTAACACTAAGGGACGCTACGTTATCCAATTAGTGCGCGGGTAATTATCATGAACAGTGGTTTTCGAGTAACTATATTTGGTTAAGTGTCGGCTAAAAGGTGTGTCGCCTAATTTGTATGTCGGCTAATTGACCGGCCATTATTTTGACCACACTTTAAGACTCTGCCTTATGCAAACTTTTCATCTCAGTCCGTCAATTGAGCTTGGCATTTAATTACAGGCTATTGTTGAAAGGCTTACTTTTTAAAAACAGCGCCGAGACAGTCATACAGCTTCTATACTCTCGGAAATTTGAGACGTCTAAAAGAACCGAAATGAACCATAAACTTGACTAAAAGTATTTTCGAAAGAATTAGACGAATTGTTTTAGGATTTCTAGCCTGATGATTAATTTTAACTTTGGCTAGACAAAATCTTTGTGGTCTAACGTTATAGTGGATCATCACTTGAATTTTTACTTCTCCCAATTAACTGTTCATTTCTGCACATTATGCTCCTCTGAATTTAATAATCTCATTATTCCGATGGAAATCTCATTATTCCGATGGTATTTTGCATTATTCCGATGGAAATTGAGTTTGTAGATTTAGCATCTTCTCCAGATTGTCAGGTAAGTGAAAGTAAAAAAGAGAAGAAGCAGGGGCCGTGCAGTCCCTAGTTGTCGAAACGCCCTTAAGGCCGTGTATTTAACGACCCGGAATGACACCCCCCCCCCCAGACGATGTTTTGTCGAGTCATATTTCTACCACCTTACTCCGGGTTGCCTAACGAGCAAGAGTCCCTCAACGAGAATGAAAACGGATAAGATAACTTGGTAAACAATTTGTTTGACTATTTAGAAGACGTTTCCAGCAATAGTGTTGCTTTTCCTCATTCGCTAGGATTGCGAACTGTTGGGTCAGATTAGCAGTGTATATACATCGTTTCTGTAATTAAAATTTCTGCAGCAGACCTCATCAACACGCAAAAATCTACTACAAGGCATCGTCACTGAAACTAGAGCAGAAGCAAATTTTAAGCAAAAGGCGATTCGAAAGCGAAGCAAGGACAAAAAATACTACGAAGGCGCAAATCGGAATTTTGCGAAAGCAGCTGCAAAAAGTTATGCAAACGAGAACTTGGGGGCCGAGAAATATCAACGAGTGGCAGCAGTCAAAGCGAGAGATGCCTTAAAGGAACTCAAAAACTGGTAATTCAAATATAATTATCCAAACTGTTCGATAGTTAACTGAACACATGAACTGAAAAAGCAGAACATTACCCTCTAAAACTGTTCCATCGCTTTTCACTGAATTTGATTTTCCATCATCGATTTTGACTATCAAAAAATTTTCTTAACTTTTGACCCCATTTTAGGGTTACCTTTGAAAATTTTTACTTGCACCTATGAGGAGTATTGGTTGAAAATAACTAATATCTCTAACTAAATAACTAATATTGGTTGAAAATAACTAATAACAAATTTCTCTCATGACAGCCATCATCAAAAAAGCCTCAGATAAAGAAATATGTTTATGTCATGTAATTTTCATATAATTACTTATTAATTGGTGAACTGATTGAAAGAAAAACAAAATTTTTTCTGTTTTTTAGCTTTTTTTAAGTGCGTCCTATTTTTGTTAACGGAAAGCATTTTTGCTCATCGCCGTTAACAAGGTAGGACAACTCTAACCACACGTATTTGAAAATGTACAAAATAGTGCTTTCTATTACCATTTTGAAAATTATCATGTTTCTCCAGCTTCTCAAAAACATTTTTAGAAACAACCGATGAACAGCAATACTCGTTACTGTTCGTCATAGTGGTATATCGTGACATACAATTGCAATGGACATTTCACAAAACTTTTTTTCTCATAAATAACAAAATTTCAAAACTAAGGTATTGGCCAAAACCAACCAATCATTTTTGAATTGTTGAATTTCGTGCTCAGAAATTCCATTCAAGCTTAGACTTTGGTGACCGCAGTCATTTCCGAGTTATTTTTGTTATCAAAGTTCTTTTAGAATTTGGAATTCGTCAAAACTATTACCAATGACCTAATCGTGCAAAATCTGTTCCGCTACTTTTAGAACTCGTGGAAACCGTTCAAGACATTGACGAAAATTTCATCCAGACGAATTTCGCCTTCCTGTTTAAAACTGCTCCCTAAGTGTGGTCAGTTCACAAAAACTGTTCGAACTGGAACAGCACATGCGAACTTGCCACTCTAAGTTCACTAACTGCTGCTGATTGTGCTTCATGGGATTCAAGGATGCGCACCTGTTTGCTCAGCAAATGAACTCCTTTCACTCGCTGCATCTATTGGGACCTGAATATCAACCGAAAGAGGCTACAGCGGAGACAGCCTTCAACGGTGTGTTACAAACTTGTGAAATTGTCAATAATGCAGCTTGCAGAGATCGTGAGGGCTTCATGCTCAATCAAAGATTTGCAATTGAAACGCTACTCGAGCAACGGCTGAGCCAAGGACCACAGAAAGAACAATTAGCAGTAAGAGTACATTTACTGAAGCTACATCAAGATGAAAACTCAACAAAACGGAGGAGCGCATTGAAACTTATGCAAACTCTATCATGACGGCCTTTTATGTAGAGGGTCTCACAAACGAGTTGTACTGGAGCATGGTGGAAAAAATGATGGCTTTCTTGTCTACGTTTGCTTCATTTGGTAGTGGTCAATTTGTTGAAAATATAATTGAACTCGAAATCAAACTGGCACGCTACCAACAAATTCGGAGCTCATCCTATCTTGCCTTACCCAATAAGATCGCAAATTGCCACTGATTACTCAATACTCAAAACCACGACGATGTTTCAACTATTGCTTCGTGGCGGCGTATCATGCACATCGTGGAATCAGTATTGATAGAGATGACAGGACCTATCAAAATGACAAAAGATCCCCAGCAACATGCCAACAAGAAAACTTTCACCAACCTGTGGGTGAATCGGAAACTCCAACGTGATTTGAGAAAAGGAGAGCATTCGAAACCCTCATTGATGTGACAATCAGCGTCTTTGGTTACAATAAAGGACAACTTTACCCTGTAAGAATCTCTTCTTTTGGTTCAGATTTTGTTATGGATCTTTTACTTCTTTATGATGTGGACATTTATCACTTTGTTCTCATTACTGACCTCGTGAAAATCGTTTGTAAAGTTGGAGACCTGAAATTTAGATTTGGTTATCTCATTTGCCGTAATTATTTCTAGATGTGCCGTGATGGAATGAAAAGCTATAATATTTATACTGAAAATTGTTTTTTAGATGCCCCTGCAATTATTCAAATGCCAACACCAGATAAAAATCAATACAAGTTCTCATAATTTTCAGCCACCTGGTTTGTTTCTCTGGTCATTATTTTGATTTTGAATCTTATCTCCGACACGTCGCTGGAAGTGATGCAGCGACAGACCAAACATCAATTTTCAGCTACAAAATTTCACACACCAGAATCAGCACGTGTTTTTGGTGTCACAGACACGCCAAAGATTTTCAATGCAACAAAGAAACGACTACCTGAGCGTTTTTCAAAGGACTAATTTGATTAATTAATTAGAATATAAAACTTGATGAATGACCACAAAACACTTTATATACATGTTGTAAGATGCGAGCTTGAGTGAGATGAATTATGATTTCAAATTTCTGACAGCTGAATTAAACTTTTGATGACTTCTTAGTTTTAAATCTGCTGAGATAAAAAAAGTTATAAATTCACTACTGATTAAAATCGAACATTTTCAGAAGGGATTTTCAATTTCCGTTTTGAAATAAACATACAAATTCGTTTCCTAACAATTACTCAAGTACTGCAACTAATATTACGCAGTTGCATTTTTAATATTACAAAAACTTTACTAACATCATATGTTAAACATTCTTAAATTCCAAGGACCTAGCTAGTCTTTGGAGTGAAAAAGTACGCTGTATTTATGCTAAAGACTTGCTAACACTATGGCACAGCTGTAGCATGGAATGAATCATAAATTCAAATCATTAGTCAAAAAAGAAACGTTCAAAAATGAAATGAATCCAAGAAATATTTCAAAAAATGCATTTCAAACGCCAATTATTAACAATTAACTCAGTAGATGAGTTCTTCAGCTTACACTAGCATCTTATCCCAATTGTTAAGTGTGAATCAATTGAAAGGAAAAGAGCACGTTCGTAAAAAAAGAATAAAAACAAAAAAATGGCACTTGACTTCTGATGTTTGACCCCATAAAAAAAGGAACCAAAAAATTTTTCAGATGAAACTGATTGTTTAATAAGGCTTAGCATACTCTAAAGTACAAAATATCTCATCACAAAAGTCAAATTTTACTCACATGTTATTGACACATGTTACTCACTTGATAATTAGCCCCTAATTTTCGACTAATACGGGTTAGATAAAATAATTGCTGCTTGATGTAGTCACTGTTAGAAGCCTGACATTATTGCTCATAGGCATCATCATCAAAAAACGGCTCCGTCGCCGATTTTCAAAACATCTGGCAATTAATATCACTTTAACATCTGGCATTAAAGAAACACGAAGTACCCTATGGAAAGGTGTTACATCAGTTTCCTTTACATTTTTGGAATTAATGGGTCCTCAGTACAAATTTCTCTCAAGACATCTATCCTCAAAAAAGGCCTAAGATAAAGAAATAAGTTTATGTCATGTAATTGTCATATAATTAATTAATAATTGATGAAATGATTGACAGAAAAACAAGTTTCTTGGTTTTTTTCTATTTTTTATGTGGGTCCTATGTTTTTTGGCAAGGGGAGCACTTTTGCTCACCACAGTTAACAACGTAGGACAACTCTAATCACACGAGTTTGATACTGTAAAAACAGCGCTTTTTAATACAATTTTGAAATTTATCATGTTTCTCCAGCTTCTCAAAAACATTTTTAGAAACAACCGATGAACAGCAATAATCGTTACTGTTCGTCATGGTGGTATATCGTGACATACAATTGCAATGGACATTTCACAACACTTTTTTTTCTCTCATAAACAACAAAATTTCGAAATAGAGTTATTGGCCAAAACTAAACGATCAAATTTTGGAATTTTTAATTTCTCGCTCAGAAGGTCCATTCCGAGTTGTTTTTTTTCGTTATCAAAAGTTCTTTTAGAATTTTAAGTTCGTCGAAACTATATTAAATGGTCTATTCGTTCAAATTCTGTTCCGCTACGTTTACCACTCCTAGAAACTGTTCAAGACATCGACATAAATGTCATCCAGAAGTATTTCGCCTTCCTGTATATAACTGCTCCCTATGTGTGTTGAGTTCACGAAAAGTGTTCGAACTGGAACAGCACATGCGAACTTGCCATTCTAAGTTCACTAACTGCTGCTGATTGTGCTTCATGGGATTCAAGGGTGCGCACTTGTTTGCTCAGCAAATGAACTCCTTTCACTCGCTGCATCTATTTGGACCTGAATACCAACCGAAAGAAGCTACACCGGAGACAGCCTTCAACGGTGTGTTACAAACTTGTGAAATTGTCATTAAGGCAGCGTGCAGAGATCGTGAGAGCTTCATGCTCAATCAAAGATCTGCGATTGACACGCTAAACGAGCAACGGCTTAGCCAGGGACCACAGAAAGTACAATTTGCAGTAATATTACTGTTATTGAAGCAGCATCAAGATGAAAACTCAAGCGAAACGGAGGAGAGCATTGAAATTTGTGCAATTTCGATGGTGACGCTCTGTTACCCAGAGGGTCTCGCAGATGAGTTGTACTGGAGCATGGGGGAGAAAATGATGGTTTTCTTGTCTAAGTTTGCTTCATCTGGCAGTGGTCGGGTTGTTGAGAAATTAATTAAAATTGACATCAAATGTGCCTGCTACAGAGCAATTTGTGACTCATCCTATCTACTTTTACCAAATCATCTCGCAAACTGCCAAAGATTACTCATTATTCGAAACCACAACGACGCAATTGTTTCAACTATTGCTTCGTGGCAGCGTATCATGCACATCGTGGAATCAGTATTGACAGGGATGACAGGAACTATCAAATTGACAAAACATCCCTAGCAACATACCAACAAGAGAACATTCACCAGCTTGTTGGTGAATTTGAAATTTTAACGCAATTTGAGCAAATGAAAGCATTTGAAAACCTCATTGATGTGACAATCAGCGTATTTGATTACGAAACAGGACAACTTTACCCTGTACGAGTCTCTTCTTTGATTCAAATTTTGTTATAGATCTTTTACTTCTTCATGATGCGAACATTTATCACTTCGTTCCTGTTACTGACCTTGTGAAAGTCGTTTGTAAAATAGAGACCTGAAATTCAGATTTGGTTATCTCATTTGCCGTAATTGTTTCTGGATGTGTCGTGAAGGACTGAAAAGCTATAATATTCATACTGAAAATTGTTCCTTTAATGCCCCCGCACATCGAATGCCAACACCAGATAAAAAAGAATACAATTTCTCAGTTTTTTCAGCCACCTGCTTTGTTTCTCAGGTTATTTTTTTCGATTTTGCGTCTATTCTCCGACCCGACACTGGACGTGATGCAGAAACTGACCAATCATCAACTCGCGTGATTAAAAAGCACAATCCGTGTGAATTTGCTTTGGCAATTGTTGATCATCACTCGAATATACCCTAATTTAATCAGGTGGAGAGCTCAGAAGAATGTATGAACAACTTTGTTCGAATGATGCATTCGTTAGCAAGAAACATACATCAAGAAAAAAACAATTTCCTCTCTTCAACGGAAATTGAAGAAGTTTGGAAAAAAAGCACTACACAATTTTGGATATGCTATGAACCATTTGATAGAGAGCTTGACCCCAAAGAGAGCATCGATATAGATCATTGTAATTTCAGTGAACAATTTTTGGGATGGGCTCATGAAAACTGCAATCGAGCGGAACGTTATATCAATTTTACGCCTGTGGTCGGTATAGCATACAAAACTATGACTTTAATCATATTTGTCTAGCTTTGAACGATTGTGAATCTACAACAACTATCAAAGTCATTTCGTCAACAGATGAGAAATACATATCAATGACCTTTGGATTTCTGATTGGAACCATTACAACACAAAAAGGAAGAGAACAGAAAATTTGCGAGTATTTAAAGTTCATCGATTCTTACAAAATGATGAACAGTTTACAGCAACACTTGTTGAAATTTTGCTTGAAGCACATTTTGATATCATAAAAGTAATTTTCCCAATTTTTCCGGATTCCGAATCAAACTTAAACTTACTCAAACAAAAAAGATATTTTCCTTAGTCGTTTTTACTTGATCGTTCAAATTTTCCAGAGGAATGTCTACCACCCCTCTCAGACGGGCGGAATACATTAGAAGGCGAAAAACATCTGTTAGTGAAGAGAATTTACGTCATGCTAACCAGATGTGAAAGTTATTGGGTGTAAATTTTTTCAAGACTATCATGACGCATACTTTAAACAGGACCGCGCATTATTTGACTCTGTATGTGAGTTTAACCGTGAAGTTAGCTTTCGAACCTACAGACTCGACTGCATGCATTTCTACACTCTCCGCAATATGACAAAAGAAGCGTCACTAAACATATGCAAGGCAAACATTGATCTGATGACAGAACGAGAACTTTTGGACCATGACTGAACCAGCAATACAATACCGGGAGGAGTAACATCTGTTTACGAGGATCGTCACTTTGTTGCTAATAAAAAGTTTTTATTGAATTACTGACCCTCCAAAGAGTCAACTTTTACGTTCTCTGTAGACGCAAATAATCTATATGGGGTTGTCAGTCAAATGGACCAGCTACCAGTTGGGAAAATCGACTTCAACGTGGAATTTACCCATAACGAAATTCCCAAAACCACTAACGACGCTCAAATTGGATATTTTGTTGAAAAAGACTTAAATCACCCTGTTAACTTACACGATGACACCGAAACTTTCCCTTTGCCCCTGCCAAAGAAATTGCTCAAGATGATTGGTTGGACGAATACCAACCTGAGCTAAAAGAACAACACAGATTACACAAATCGAATGTTTAAAAGTTCCTTCATACGCTTTTCGACAAAAAGGAACTATGTATTGCACTAGAATCTTCTCAAGATATGCATTAGCCTATGGTTAATTGTTGACCAAGTACACCGTGTCCTACAGTTCAAACAAGCTAATTAGGTAGGACACTATATTACACTCAACAGTAAAAAACGACAAGCCGCAAGCAATAAATTCGAGGAGATATTTTATCAGCTCATGAACAATGCAGTATATGGTAAGAGTTGCGAATCTAAACGCAGACGAATTAGGCTTACCTTTGCGCGAGATGCTGATCAAGTTCTAGTTCTATTTCAATGTTCGATTGTGATTGATTCATGATATTCGTAGATAACCTAGATGCATTGTTTTGCCGCAAAAAATTGACACATTGCAACATCCCAACAATAATTGGAGCAACTATACTTGATCTGGCCAGGTATCAAAGGTACAGATTCCATTACTACACAATGCGGTCTCAATTTGGTTGTCTTTTGTTATATAGTGGCACAGACAGTTTACTATAAAAAAATCCATAGTAGAGACTTTTATGAGGAAGTAACAAGAATGCCAGTTTCAGTTGTTAAGGAATTTGAATTCTCCATTTATCTCAATTATCATTATTTATACAGCTTAAAAAATAAATGGTTAGTCTTCAAGTGTAAAGACAAATTTGCGGGAGATTTTTGTACGTAGTTTGTATGTTTAAAGCCAAAACTATACTCAGTATTCTCAAAAAGTAAGTATTCTTAGTTTATTCTAAAGCATATTAGTTCAACCTTTAATTTACAAAGGTTGCTAGTAGGCTTCTTAATTGTATTAGTTATATTATTATATACAAAGGGGGTTAGTAAACATTTAAAAACTTAGTTGAAGGCTTTTTCTCTTTAGGTTGTCAAAAACTTTTGTCTAAAGGAGAAACAAAGGCAGCTCAATAATATCTTGAGCACACCAACGACATGGATGGAGCGTGTTTCGTAGTCAAAACAGACGATTAATGACCGATCATCATGTATTGGAAACCGTTACTACAAACAAAATATGCCTTTCAGGTTTCAATAACAAGCGGTATATTCTACCCTGCGGAAGAACAAAAATTCGACCCTTCGGACATTATGTTACCGTTGATTGTGGTGTCGATGAAAATGATGGATTTAGTGATTATAGTCAGTGGGATAATGACAGTTACTCAAACTTACTTCTCAGCTCTAGTCCAGAATGGGATAACGACTTTGTAGTGTCACGAAATTCCTCAACAGCCGCTCTCTCAGTTCCAGACTCCACCACCAGCTATTGGGAAACTCACGACCCGGGTTTAGTAGTAACTTAGCAGATAACTGAATCTGATTTTGACAAGACATTGCAGATATTGACTACAGTTTAACTGAAAGCTCCTCTCCCGACAACCCCTTCCTAAACTTTGAAGCTGAAGAAGCAAGCAGCAGCGAAGAAGAACCAGCATGCAAAATAAAACGACACTATTGAAACAACCAATTTAATTGCATGCAATTTTGGTGAAATGTAGTGTAAATTTTTAAACCTAATTTTGTTTTGATTGTTTGGTTTGGTTTCGGTTCAATAATTCCTTGCAAATCTAACAAACCGGAGAAATGAAAGGTGCGAAGGGAAAGCAAAGGAATAAAAGCGGAAGAAAGCTAGTTTATATGTATCACAGTAATTAGCCCATGCACGGCAGTAGTCAAATGTTTTACATGTACCACCGCCGAGGATAGCCCCCTACTATCCCACATAATAATTCGAGGGAAGCCCCCCATCATAGCACCCTATAATCTTGCTACTAGCATATGGTCAACTGTGTTTTTGTTCAGCTGTGTTTTCAGCATTGAAAGAGATGTCGTTGTTCAAAGCTGCGATATTATTGGGTGAATAAAAATTATATTAAAATTTTGGGCCGTTTATTTAAAATAACATGAAGTTTATCAAAATACAACGTTTTCTAGAACATGTGAAAAAAATCTTCTCACCATTTTGATATCAGATTTAGCGTTTTTAGAACATCTTTAATAGGAAAATGATCTTTTGGAAACATAAATTCTTGGCAGCCAGCGAAGCATATTTTAGAATATATTTCATCATAAATTTCCAGAGTAGTGTAAAAAAAATTTTGTCTTCTCGCTGGACCCTTTCATTTCTTTTCTTATTTTTCGGCTCATGCATAATTTGTTGCTTCAACTCGATCAAAGTAACTGTTGATGAAGAGAGGGATCAAAGTAACTGTTGAAAGATCCGAGAACTCTTCTTTTAAATGATCATCATCATTATTTAGATAAATTTGAGCGAGAGATAAGATTAAATTATATGGGTTAAAGTTCTTGATCAAATTTTCTCTGTTGAACCAGATCAACAGTTAACAAATAAACCAGCGAATCGTTTCAGAAATCAGTCAGATAACAGAACTAATAAGAGTGATTAGCAAATTAGCTCGCGTAAAATCATTTTCTTCTATTAGGGTAACACTTTTGTTATTTCTATTTGTAACTCATCATAACGATACTCATATGCCACGAAATTGAACAGAACTATTTAGACATATTGGCGCCATGCACGCGTAATAACTGCTGTAATTTTTTTCATAAATTTATCAAGCAATTCTTGCACCTGAAAAAGTTTCATTGTTTCGCCAAATAGAACGTAAACAATCTAAGCTATTAGGATTATACAACACTTTTGAAAAATTCCATAATTTCCGTATTATTTATCATTAAATGTACGTAACCTATTATCAATAAGAATTTAATTATTACTAATAAAATGACGTTTTCGCAGTTTTCATAATAAGTGTCGTCAGAAGCACAACCCAATGGATTTGAAATCTGGTGAGATGTTTTGCTTCCTATAATTTAGTTTTTCACCCCAAAATTTGAAGCAATCAATTTCATAAGAAAGCGAAAATCTTACACCACAAACCAAACAAAGATTTTTAAAAAAAATTCCAATTATTTCCGGATACTTGTGTACATGTTAACTGATGTTCTAACTTTTCAAAAACAGTTGAAACGTTGAAAACGACCTTTTCTTAAGATAATATAATGTCTATTTCCATATTATTTCTGTACTTCTATAAGTATATTCTACAAATTTAAATCTTGCTAGAAAGCATACCATGACAACAGAGAAACATTTGCATTAATACAGAACAAAAATTGCAGAAAATTTTTCCTGTGCTGAAAGCTGAGATTTCCGATAGTGGCGGGAGCCAGAGAAAAAGGATGAGTTTAAAAAAGAATCAAATTTGACCGGAATACTGAATGAAAAAAGTTCACAAGTGAGCAGAAATCAGTTTCCATAAAATGGCGCTGTCGTCAATTGTTGAACCTTCTCGAGAGCGGAAACAATGATCTGTATTTTTCAGTCTTGTTATCCCATGTTCCAGGGATTCAAGCTACTGATGAAAACGCTTTTTTTTCTTGCAGTTGAATTTTGGCACAACTAATTTGTCTATGAAAAAGATTGAGGACCCTCAGTTGCAGCTTGTTTGCAAATTTTGGCCTCAATCTCTGTTTTTCAGACTTATTAGCACCACTTGGAGTCCTTCTTTGTTGTGTGATAGTTGTTTTCCCTAGTGCAGTTGTAGCATCTGAGATACTCGTTGTGTCTTCCTTCTTTGAGAAGGTATTATATAAAATTTGTTGTGTTGCCTTCAACAGTTGGGTACAATGCATGACCTGCATTTGCAATTCTTAGGTAGGTGACTTGGTCTCGAACAATTGCAACATAGTGGGAAATCGTGGACATGTATCTGCAGTCGAATTAATTTCATAGAATTGAACCTTTCTCAAGCCAAAAGTGTCCGTCTTTGAAAAAGTATTTGAAATTCATATATTTGCTTGAGTACTCAGTGTTTGAAGTAAAATGACCGGTTTTTTTGGCTTTTTGCGGTTTTGAAACTTCTTTTGATCAAATTAAGAGTTTATCTGTGCCTGCCTCTCAGAAGTCAAAACTCTTAAAGATAATGTTGCATTTCAGCTTTCAATTAGGGAAAGAGTTTTCTTGTGGTCGAGCTCATGCCCCATTTTGATTTTAGTTTGGATGTGTAGCCAAGTTGATTCAGCGTTTTGACCCATTTTGTAACCGCAATCGCAAAGTTGACAATACTGGTGAAAGTGTTGTGCCGCGCTAGAACGGGAGAGTAATAATTAGTATCCCAGTTCTTAATCTTTATATCCGATCTACCGTACTAATCGCAGTGTATATCACGAGCATGATAGCAGGATGATAAATTGAATCCCAATCCTGATTTTGCTGGTTCTGCTTAACCCGTGGACTGCACGTACAGCATTTTTCCCTATTGCGAATTCTTTTTTGACGACCAAGAACATCAGATAGATCTTACCAATCTGGCCGCCCCGTGGTAATCCTGGAGATTCCGTTAGTTAGATTTTCGGCAACCCCTTAGTGCCACCAATCTTAAATGGTTCATTAACTACTTGAAGAGTTGTTTGGTTCACTGTGCTCCTGTTCTGGCTGTAGGCCGATCTGCGACGAGCATTCTGTATCGGACTCTGGCTCATGTTTCTGATTCGGTATATTGTTGCTCCCTGCCTGGTTAGAAGAGTATTCCATTTGATCTGTCACTGTATCGATATTTGATGTTTCCGATCTCTTATGATCGCCCGCCTTCCATATTATAACTGAGGAGTTTTGTGCACCTGGTTTAAGCTCTGGGAAAGGTTTCCAGTTGAAGCTGATTAGCTTGTCACCCTAAGATGCTTTTTTAAATTCAATTGCTTTTTCCACTGTTGTTCCATTGCTTTTTTTTTCTTTCGTTCTTTTTCCAATCCTTGCTCTTGTTTCTCTTATTCCAATCCTTGTGTTGGTCTCTCTGTTGCTATAGCAGACTTACGTTTTTTCTTGTTACTGGTGCAGACGTGAATTCTTTTTTTTGCGTTCGTTTTCTAGCTCAATTTTACTTTCCTTAGGCTTTTGCTCTGCTTCTTGCTTAGCTCATAATTTCTCAAGCTCTAATTCGTCCAGTTGCGTTTTTTTTGTAAAACAGATTGGGCCACGATGCTATTCTTATTATTTCAGTAGGTAGCAGTCCCCAAAAGAAACCTAAGCAGTTTCTTAAATTAAGTTTATGTGTTGTCTGATTTTAATAGTTTTCGCTGATTGTTGTAGATTGCACTAACGGCGTTTGATTGCCAAAATCATTCTCCTCTTTCTCTAACGTCCTGAGTTGACCTTTTTTCAAAATCAAAATTTTTGCAGTGCCGTTTGGACTTTAGCCTGTTATCGTTGATTGTTTGCTTTTGTCCAACAAATGAAATCAAAGATTTCATTTGTTGGACAAAATCGTTGCCGTTCGAATCATCGTTGTTGGTATCCGCGGCTGTGGGCCCAATTTTGTGGCTGCTCAAAAATCTCATCAGAACTTTATATTCACAGCCTGGTTTTCAAGTTTTACGCCGGCCTGGTTCTGTAATATAAATGAAATTCACGACTAATGTCGTCAAAACTATTAATCGACCGGAAGATTACTTTTACCCCATTCAAACAATTTCGTTAAAATAATTAATGGCTTAAAAGCATCTATCACATAATGTTTACTTATCGCGGATTAGTTTAGTTAATTAAAATCATTTTTTTTACAGAGTAAGTAACAAATAACTGCACTAATTACTTCAAATACTTCAGGCTATGATGATGCCTGCGAGATCATTTGTTTGTCATACATATGGCCGCTTCCTTTTGTTAAACAACTAAGAGATCACATAATTAACACACTGAGAACTAAGATCATAAACAGATAAAATATGGAAAAATCATCATTTGCAACAGATTAGAGCTAATAACCATACTTGTTAATATGATGCAATTATTTACTCAAAGTTTAGTAGCTACGCGTCCTAACTACAGGTCAATACGGTTTGGTTGCTCCGGGTTTCATTTCCCAAAACTGAGCAGTAGCGCGTGGACAATATTTTAGTCCTAATTTGTAGAAAAATTTTCAGTTTTAGGTTTTTTCGAGCTAAGCCAATTGTAATTTCTTTTTTTTTATTTCTGTTATTCTGATCTTACATGCCTTTGCTCCAAGTAGTTGCGCCAATAAAAACTCAAAAATTTATGTGATAATTTAAAGAAATTGTATGAAATTAATGTTATCTGCACTTTCGGACACAGATACTGAAAAAGTATGTATTTTGTTTACCGGACGCATTTCATTTCTGTGCTTTCACAATTCAGTCTTTTTTGAGTCCTCTGTAGAAAAATATTTTTTAAATTAACGGGACTGTTGATATGGCAATAATGACAATCTTTTTTCTTCTTGTCAGATAAATCCCATATTATCATTTCAGCTCATGATAGTTGTCTAAACCTGATTCTAATTTATGGACTTGATTTTGGTCAGCTTGATCTACAAGATGAAAAAAAGTCCCGTCGCGATAAAAAGGTTTAACGTTTTTTTTGTTTGTAATGATTTTATTTTTCAATTTGAAGTGAAAGTCCCCCTGTTGAGATAAGTTGAAGGGATTGGTAATTAGGTTGAAATAATTGGAGCAGTACAAACGTCAAAATTATACTAAGTCTCAAAAAAGTGGTTGAAAAATAAAAAAAAAGATCCGTTTCTGTTATTTTATGTCATTATGACTCAAATTTTTTCTCAATTTGAATATATTTGTTATTTAAAACAAACTGTAGCATTATTCTGTATATGTTTTTTTCAAAGTTTCCATCTACTGAAGTGTTGGGTCAGCTGGAGGCCAAGGAGTGTATTTGAGGCTTATTGTGGTGTGTAATTTTTAAAAAAGAAATTAATGTCTTCAGAAGAATAAAACTTTTCATTTCCTCCTTAACACGAAAGATTTTTACTGATGTTTTAAGATTGGGGCCTAATTTTTACGCCAGATTACTTAATGAAGAGACCAGAGACACAAACAACGAGGTAAACATTTTTTCAGTTTTTTCGAGGTTTCTTGTTTTCTGCATTTTACCTGTAGATAAGGATAGTTCGAGTTGTTCCTTTGGGTTTGGCTTCTGACAAAAAATAATCAGAAAAAAACCCTACTTTTATACAGAAATGGGTTTGAAGATTTGAATTAGAATTGCAAAGATAGATAAAAAATTAAATGTTGTTTTTTTTCTTTATTTTAACATTTAAAGTCAGTTCAATATTTCCAATCCCATGTCCTATAGATTTTTTTTCATTAAAATAAGGTTTTATTAGAGCATTAAAAAGTAGGAACTTTAGTCGAGTACTAAGATGAACATAGAGAGCGCGTTAAAAGAGTTAAATACTGTTTAGGTTTTCAGTTTATTGTCTTTTGTATACTGGACTAAATTTGTAGTTTTCATAATACTGACCTGTAAAAAACATATATTAAAATACATTTCTTCGGACAGTTTTTCATGGAATCATTACAATATAATTTGGTTTCCTCCTCAGCTTCCACTTTTCCAAAAAAAAAATTTCAAAATAGTTCTATTTCTTGTTTTCATTCCAATTTTTAAAAACCACCCCTCCTTCCAAGTTGCACTAAAAATAGTATTTTTCAGAGACTATACTAACCAGGGTAAAAAATGATGTTTTGATTTTTTCTATCATTGTAGGTAAAATTTGAAAAATTTTGGAGAGAATAAAATGACAGACTCGCAAATACACTCCCCAAAATTGAGACAAATTTGGAAAAGTTGAGCTATATTTATCCAAATAACTAGAGAAAATAAATAACATAATGTCTGTTTATGTATATATATATTAAAATATATA
>NW_027453579.1:0-12049 GCF_964194025.1 Convolutriloba macropyga | reverse complement strand
ATTCAACAGCTCAAAAAGTAGCTAAAAGATGGAGTTCCACGAGAAGATAAACTGTTAAATCCGATTGGAACAAACCTGGTACCAGATTGAGATACACGGAAATCTCCTTGTAAAAATCGACATAGACTACGACTACATGCGATCCTCCAACTGGGAACACATCCTCACTACAGGACAGTTAGAGACAGCTGGGTACTCTAACAGGACTGACGTTACTGGCCAGCTCACCCTGTAACAGTCAAACTCATTGACTGCACACTTGCAAAAGATGTGAGCTATTCACTGACGACACCAAGCAATATTTCACGGACACGGATCTCAGACGGCAGCATAAGTCACAAACTCTACTACATTACGAGGATGACACATCCAACGTATTTTTGCTACAACTAACAAATTCGGATTAAAAACTCTTAACCCGAGATGGATGTAGCAGGAGAAATACTGGATGTACACTTCCTAACAACCAGAGACTGAGAAGGACACTATTCTATTCGAATTAGCACTAACTCCACTAACTGTAGTCAGTCTAATAGAGTAGTTGCACGATGTGTATACCTCAGACTCCGGTGTTACTCCTTATAACCACCGTCATAATTGAAGTTTATCTTCTGTCTTCTATAGAGTCGGTTGGTCTGAGAAAACTAGGTAAGCCTACTTCGCGCGCAGAAATAAGTATCACTAACTCTTTATACCTTAAGGAAGAGACCACCTAGAGTCTGCCGTACAAAAATTTGCCTGCAACACGATTAATTCAATAACAAAAACGAACACAACAATATACCAATGTTCCAGCTAAATATGACTATTTTAGTTCAGTTTAATGAGCCAATGGAAGTTTTGGTTGCTAAGCTTCTTTTTTCTCTTCATCTGTTGAGTCTCCAAGATCAGCCATCTTGTTTCTGCTGATAAACATAGAACTTAAGCCAAAGGTGAGGGTACAAAAATCAGCTTAATCAAACAATTTATATGTACAAACAAAATAAGAGACTATTCCGACGAGAGGGCTGGGGCCGGTAATTCCAATTTCATGCTCTGTGAGGTAGGTACCCCACAAAGAAAAGAAGCAAAGATCTCACGTAAAGGCTTTTGTTTGGTTAAGTTTAAGTTGTAGTTACAAATAGGACAAAAAGAGACACTGGAAAACTCAAATTGATATTGATGGACTTTGGGAGTTTCGACTACTGATTGGACTTGATCCTCTGTCCGACCGCACACTCAAGAAGAAGAATAAAACCAATTTTTATCTTCTAGCACCGCTCCAGTTCCTCTGATTACAGTAGCGATGGCAGAATTTAGGTGGTCCACTGCAACAGAGCGAGCACAGGAGCCTGAGAGAAGAATATGTCAACGAAACCGAGAGAAGAAGCTGTTTTAGCCGGGGGTGTCTCACCGTGGTGTTTTCAGAGCAGGTACTGTCTAGACTAAAGAGCAGATACGGATCTTCGGAATGGAGGAGGTCGAGCGAGAAGAGACTGCGTCAGTTCAACGTCCCAGGCAAAATGCCCACACGCACAAGTCCCCACGTTCTAGTCGATGTGCGTTAATTCACTAGATAGATTCAGGAGGCATTCCCACGTTCTTTGTGTTCAAGGCCAGAGGATTCTATGATATGGCCAGTCAAGAAGAATTCTACCAATCTGTTTAAAATGACGTGATAATAAAGACTACTGATTTTTCCGGGATGGCGGATGTAAAAGACCTTGCAGCCAAAGTAATTTTATTCGAACCTCGGGTGGTCCTCGATGTCAGGGCACATCTTCTTCGAGAAGAGCCAGCTATGCTAATTGCAGCTTATCAGCGAGCACTGAACTTCAGGGGTGTTGCCAAAGTAAAATCACTGCGACACAACTGCTGCCTCATTGATGTGCTGCGCTACGTAACGTAGCTAAAAATTATCCAGAGTACAGCAGCACCCTCTTGACCTTAATCATTCGTCGCTCCCATAATTTTTTTAGTCTTCAAAAATGTAAATTTAAAGTTATAACCACAACAAAAACGTTTGGCTAAATATTTACATTTTCAAAATCGCCTCGCCTTTTAAATATATGAAAAGTTTGGTCTTTACACTTGAGTAGAAAAAATACCTAAAGCCTCTCACTTGTCTATCTATTGGAACACGTTCATGCAGTTTGACCATTTGGCTGCTTAGTTTTTCCTTAAATTTTTTTTTAGTTTTCTCTTTTCGGATTTCAATTGAAAAATTATTCCAATTCCTATAAAAATTTCTGATCAGTGACCTGTCACTCCAATTGGATTGGCACTTATTCTTTGGAAAAAAAACTGGACAGCTCTAGAGTTTTTGGTCAATTCGTACTTTTCAAAAATCCTCAAAGAGGAATTTTTGGTTTCTCGACTGCTCTCTTTATATTGTGAGAGGAGGTCAAAAAACTTCAGACGACTAACTTTTTTAATGAAAATCTCTGCTGGTAAAATTTTGTCTTTCAATAATAGATCTCTTGCACTGTCAAACTTTTTGCGCAGGAGACAAACCTTTCTTCCCCAATTTATTTGTCTATCAACTCTCTGAAGTGACATACCCGACAACGATTGAAAAAAATTGCACTGAAATTGAGATGGGACAAATCAAGTGATTTAAAAAGACCGATTCTTGCTTTTAGTGGTAGAAAATATCTTAGTAAGTAAATTGACCTAATAATATTTGCCATTTTTGTTAACGTTTCTTTTAGCTGAATGTCAAAATTAAGATTGTTATCAATCATTATACCTAAATAACGACAACTTTTCTTGGCTCTATGAAAATTTTATTATAATAAAATTGTTCATTTTTTGATTCACCAAATTTTGAAAAAACCATAATTTTTTTTTATCTCGGTTTAAAGTTAGCATATT
The DNA here is from genome assembly GCF_964194025.1 of Convolutriloba macropyga. Taxonomy (NCBI): domain Eukaryota; kingdom Metazoa; phylum Xenacoelomorpha; order Acoela; family Convolutidae; genus Convolutriloba; species Convolutriloba macropyga. Next base: position 9,196 of record NW_027453579.1, on the reverse strand, counting down.
TTTCCTCATATAACTGTCAGTATTTTCAAATACACTGTTAATTTCGCATAGGAGATTTTAATTGGATTTGGCATGACAAATAATGCATGTATCATCTGCAAACTGTAAAACGTCTTCTCTTTTTTCACTTTTTTTCTGGGAAATCGTTGATATATGTTATAAATATTAAAGGTCCGAGAACTGTTCCTTGAGGTACTCCGTGATTGATTGTCACCCAGTTCGAATATTCAATGCCGTTCTTAACGCATTGTTTTCTGTTAAACAAAAACGATTCTAGTATTGCAGTTGATTCCGTACTAAATCCATATTTTTGGAATAATTTCAATAAAATATTGTGACATATCGAGTTAAAAGCTTTGGCTAAATCCAAAATTATACTAACAACGGTTACGTTTTTTTCTAACAAACTGTTCACTGATTCTGTCAACGACATCACTGTGTCATTCAAAGATTTTTTTTGTAGAAACCCATATTGATTTTTATTGATTATTTCATACTTTTCAAAATGTTCTAGCATTTGTTGGAGCAAAAGTCTTTCAAAAATTTTTGCAAGATTTGGTGTTACTGAAATTGGGTTGTAGTTTTCTGCTTCCAGTGGATCACTTTTTTTGTAAATTGGAGTTACGTATGCTTTTTTAAGTATGCCAGGAAAAATTTTTTTGATATGCATTCGTTTATTGCAAACTGTAGATGTGCTCCAATAGACATTTTGATACTCTTGAAGGAACATGTAGTAAGTAATCCATATGTCTGAACGAAAACTCAGTTTTATCAAAAGCATAGTCCGGTAGCACAATCTTTTCTGTCTCGCTTTCGTATAAACCTAGATTAGAAAAACAAAAGTTAATTGCGTCAGCGATTTCTCTTTTGTCGTTTAAAATATCTTGGTTGAGCCGAATTCTCGAAATTTTGCTAATTTTAACCTCGTGTTTTATTTTTGTTTTAATGAATTTCCACTAATATTTTGAATCGGGAAGACTTTCGAACAATTTCTGTGTATAATTGTGACTCGCTCTTCTAAGTAGTCTGTTTGTATGGTTTCTAATTCTTTTGTTTGAGTTATATGTGTCAAAGTCTTCTTTTTCCTTCCAAATATTGAAAAGCCTGTGCTTTTCGCTGATAAGATTCAAAATTTCTCTGGATAAATATTTCTTTTGTTGATTTTGACGACTGCTCTTCTATTTTAGTGGGAGCTATATTATTCAGAATATTTTCAAACATATTTGAAAATTCTTCAAAAGTTGATTTTCCATTGTTTTGTTGATACATGGGACTCCAATCCGCTGATGCAATTTTTTTGTTAAGATAAGTTCTAGTAAAGTTGCTTCTAATTCTGGTAAAAAAAACTACGTTTTGTTGTTTTTGTAATCAATGTTTAGTGGCGGAAGGAAAATTTGTTAAAAAGATCACTTCCAAATAACTGCTCAACAACAGTTGTATCAAAATTTTGGTGTTTTGTTGTTAAACTGTGATCATTCACTGTTTCCTGATTTCCATTGGTCCAGGTTGGAGTATTTTTTTAAGTATCTCAAGCCCATTGTTGGAAGCAAATTCTGTCAATAACTCTCTTTCTCTTTGCGTGAAAACATTGATGACATAGTCTTCGAATAGTATTACATTATCTGTTATTGAATAATCGCCTGAAATTTCTGATGTCATCTCTTCTAGCGAAAATTCGCTCAAGTTTTTATTGAACTATAAGATAGTTTTACTCGAAATCTTTCCTTAAATGGTGCTTGTATTTCAAACCGTAGTGATTCAATAGAATTTTTGTTAATAGGGTTGAGATCATTCCATATTTTGCGTTTGAATGTATTTAGTACCCATCTTCTTAATCCACCACCTCTCGTTAACTGTGTCAATTTTGATCTACTTTGATGAACAAAGTGGTGATTGTTGATTTAAAAGTTTAAGGTTATCTTTTGTTTTCCGTTTTTCAAGGTTTCAGTTACAATAAACCATGTTTGTCTGTTCTGCTGCTGCAAATAAGCCAAAATTTCTTCGTGTTTGTTGTTGACTCTTCTAAAACGCATGCAAGTTTGCCTTTGCCTTACGATTATCGTAGCCTTCGAAAGTTTGTAAATAAAGTAAATAGGCCCCGGGATTAGATTCGACATCAACGCAAAATAAAATTAAGTAGGTTATAGTTAGAAACTGATATATTAAGTTTAAAGACCAAAATCCAAGACATATATTATCAACCATTGTTTTGTTTTTAAAAAACAAACAAACTGAAGTGCTTGGGTGACATTTGTTTGAACAATTACTTCTTTTGTTTTCAAAAAACAGGCTAAAAAACTCCAGAAATTTCCAGTAGGAAAACATATTTTTCAAAGTCACCCAAATGCATTATGTCCCATCTGACCATTTCTGTTCCAATTATTGACGACATTATCTATTGGCTGCTTTTTGATTTGTCTCATAGATACGTTGCTGACAGAAGGTTGATATCCCACACTTGATATGTAATTTCTTAAACCAAAAACCAGTTTCTGGTTTCCGTTCTGACTTGGATGAATACCATCCATTTGATTATCTGCATTTTCCAAATTATAATCCAGAACTTTTATGTCGCTATTTTGAAACTCGCGACGTAAACCATCTGCTATATCATCTAAAGACCGGTTAATTTTGTTTATTTCATTATTGTTAGTTTCGCGTCCGAAACTGCCGTTTTTTTACCTTAGGTTATTTACAAATATCTAGTTTGTAGGGCTTTCATTTATTAACGCACTTCGATAAAAAACGGCTGTCAACTCTTTAGCGGCATCTTCTCCTGCCGTACCTTGATCAATGGAATTATGCCCTGTATGAATAATCAGACATTCTGCTTTTGTTGATGGCGCATAACTGTCAATGATATTATTGAGGTCTTTTTTTGTCGAAGATGGATAAGATTGAATGGCAGCATCATTACTGATGTCATTTTGGCGAACCAGTTTATCCGAGCTGTCAGAAAAAATTAACTGTTTTCTGAAAAGAAGAAGAAACTTTGGATAAAAATGACGGTTGACAGTAGATTTCACGACATCTTTTTCTGCTGTTTTTTTCACTAATTAAATTTGATATTAATTTACCATTCTGACTCCTCAAAAATTGAATCTCAGGTTGAGCTTGATTATAATGGTTTTTCTGATGTTCCAATTCAAGCTTAAGTCTATCTAATTCTTGGTTATTGTCTTGATTCTTTTTTGCTAAGTTAAGTGACTCCCTTCTTTGATTTCTCAGTTGCATCACGTCGCTTATTAGTTTCTCTTTTGTCCATTTTGACAAACCCGAAATGGTTTCTGACGTCTTCATATCGATGCTTTGGGGCGATTGGTTTTAGTTATTCGTGCATAAACCAGAAAAAAAGACTCGCCCTGACTTGCCCTATACTAAATTAAAAGTTGAATTGGATTGACAAATGTCCGAGAGGAATGACTGAATAAAGCAAAATGTTGAAGCATATGCGTGTCACGAAAAAAGACATTACGTGCGCAGCTGCACAAATCAAATAAGAATTGACTTTCAAAAAAGAACCGTCAAGGCGATAGAATTCTACATTGAAGACTGTTCCGGGCAGTATTTTATCACCTGCGGTTGTGTTGAAACGCTAAGGATTATGGTATCTATTCTGTCCCCCCCCAGTGTTTTATACGCCCCCGCCCCCCAGTTACAAATTATATGTTGTTATATAGCACTACTAAATTTACTGTGTAAAAATAGCACGTGCGCCTAGGGGCGCAAAGAAATATAAGCACACTAAGCTCGGGGGGGGGCGAAACAGAATAAATCCGGATTATCAATGGCAACACCAGTTTGTCCACAGAAGCTGGCAAAGGTGGATATCAGTGCAGCCAAATTTAGAAGCCTTATTTGACACCAAGAGTCAATTGAATTTTTTTCGTAAAAGGTTGCGGGAAGAAATCGCATATCGTTTCAAAAGCTTTTGCGCACCAAGCAATTGAGATCCAAACGCCGGCAAGAAAGCCCTTGCTGTCTGCATTGGCGGAATACTGATATGCAACGCGGACTACAAAATCGCTCCCTGTTTTCATTGGAAGCTATTCTGGGAATAGCATACCTGCGGCCAATTCACTTCTGTGTTGACTTCAAAAACGGTTGTTGCTTTAAGGGTACAACTGAACTGACTACTGTGGTCTTCGGTTGCATATTGAAGACCAAATAAAAAATCTACCAAGGGCCAAATGAGAGCAATTCTTGTGACAAATTTGGGAGCACGACGCCCGCAATTGTTTGAAATAGACAAATCGAACAGTTATCAGTCAAAACTGTACTATAAAAACATGTGAACACGTCTCAAGAGCAACTTTTATTGACACAAGTAAATCAGACACAAAAACACTAGTAAACAAAGCCAGCTATGAATTATTCAATTAATCAATGAAAGCTTGTTTGAAGCTGCGAGTTACAGAAACTGAAAGATACAATGCCAAGTTACGCCTAATTATTAACAATTTACCTAATGGATTTCAGGCCCAATTGTCAGATGACGTGTTTTTTTTTTAAAAACGGCTATTAAATTGACGTTGGTCGAGCTGATTTAGCTGCTTGTCATCCTCTTGGACCTATCAAAGACGTCAACAACCCTCCAGGCGTAATTATACAATTAATCTACCATCACCATAAGGACTGAGTCTGGGCACATAAGTCACTTCTCAATTACTTCAAAAATCCACAAAACAGACAACCAGTGTACATATCAGAGAGGCTTGGAAAAAGTGACCGAGACCTCAAAAAACAAGGGGAGGAGGTGGGCCTAATTGTGACTACGAGCAGCAGCACCCTTTGTCTACAATTTGAATGAGACAATTGTGAGCACACAATGACAGCATTAAATGACGTGAAAGGTTTACAAGATTTGAAGCTCAAAGCAGTCAAAAAATCAGTCAAATCAGCAAACCATGTCCCAATCGCAAAAACTAGGAACCCTGTACTCAGCTTACAGTCAAGTCAAGCAACTGCAACTCCAGAAACTGGACAGCACAAGAAAAAAAAGAGGTTTTTGTCGAGATCTCCTTTAATGGACACGGAGTTAGAGAATCAACTTAAAAATAGAATAGCAGACCCATATGCTCTATTGGATTTCTTCAAAGTTTATTTGGCAAGTGAACCCGCGGTAAAGCTGCAATTAACGGGGACTTGTTCTACATGGACATATCAACTTGATGGGATTCATACAGCAACACACATTCGAGACCAAACCGGGGTCTTTGACAAATGAGTTCACTTTTGACTGAAATTGACCTCAACTTTTTCTGTGACTATTCTTTTTTGTGCACATTCAATTGTTAAGATGCCATCATGACTAGCTGCAAATTTTAATCGAAAAGTTTCAATTTAAACCCCTATTAATAGGAATATGAAAACAACCATCTGGGCTGATATAATCTAGACGCCTATCAAAAACTACTTTTGAATTCCCTATCATCAGGAAAGGCTGGCGGACTTGCTTTTTACGTAAAAGATAAATTGATATTCAACGTCATTGATAAATCAGACAATAGATTGAGCTTCGAACACTTTTCTAAGAAAATCAAAATTGAAGGCAAACGTTCAATTGCATGTACCATAGTTTATAAACCACCTAGCCTATCATCTCTTTTCTTTTTGGAAAACTTTGGGGAATTTTTGCATGCAGCCAAAACTGAAAATCATAATATCTGTGGCGATTTTAAGATCGACTTACTTTCTGAACATTCATCTGCGACCGAACATCGTAATTTAGTTCAACCTTTTGTTTATCAAAATTTAACACCTTCACGAACTACAGTAAGATCTTCGTCCTCTAATTGTTTATAAATTACGTTTTTTAGAAACAATATAGGGAAAGATAATAAGTTTGGTTATCAGGGTCTCAGTAACTTTATCCGCTTAAACAAGTTTGCAACGGTAAAAATCATTAAAAAAAGAAATCTTTGATAAACAAAAATTGTCCCAAATCTAATTTTAAGAAAATTTAGACTTTTAGAATATATCAAAAGAATCCCACATTAGAAAATTGTGAAGTATATCAAAAAGCTAAAGATATGTGCAAGAGAACTTTCAAAAATGAATAGCAAAAACATCAAACATAGTGAGATCTCGCGTTCTTTTTTTCAGTCTTCCATCACCTCTGTGGCACTAAAACAAATATTGTTAACGATACAGACCCTAATACTTTCAATAAACACTTTGCAAACATAGGAAGTAGTCTTGCCAAAAAATCAAAAAAGAAGAAGTTTTTGGGACATCAAGTCCAAAACACTTTTGTTTTCGGGGACATAACAACAAACGAAGTCGTAATTGCCATAAAAAATGATGGTCATGATGGTATCTCCAGCAGGGTTCTTAAACTATTGCTAAAGGTTATAAGTTCACCATTTGTAAATCTATTTAAGCGCTGTGTCTTTGAAGAGCATTATCCTAGTATTTTGACTCAGGCCAAAATTTTGCCCCCCCCCCCCCCCTCTACAAAGGTGGCACGCGAAATGATATTAACAATTCCCGACCTATTTTCTCTTACCATCTTCGAATAAAATTTTTTGAAAGCATAATTTATCATAGGCTGTTGATGTTCTCAGATAAAGTAAAGTAGTTAGCACCAAGTAATTTGGTTTTAGATGTAGTACGGCTCTCTTAACGTTTGTTGATTTCCAAAAAAAACTCTGGACAGAAAGCAGCCGGCTTCGGCTAGCTTTATTGATCTAACTAAAACTTTTGATACAATTGATCACAAATTTTTCTAACAAATACTTGGACACTGTGGCTTTGGAGTTGAAATTAAAAACCTGTTGCAAAGCGTTCTATCACAATCGTTTTAATTAACGGAGTTTCAATCTGGAAAATCTACTAATGTGCATCAGTCAGATTGTGGTGTACCACAGGGCTCTATGCTTGATCCTTTGTTGTTTCTGATATACATCAATGACATGCACCAGATAATTGAGAATAGTGGATATGTTTTCTTTGCTAATGATACCACCATATTTGGGGGAGGATTCTCGTCAAGACCGGTGTTGTCATCAGACCTTAAAAAGGCTCAAAATTGGTTTCATAACAAAAAGTTAACCATCCATGTAGATAAAGGTTGCCCACTCAACTTCGGATCAAGAAGTCGGTTTTGTGCTGTTTTTGATGGTAAAGCAACTAAGGTGGTGGATTCTTACAAATATCTAGCTGTTTTCGTTGAAAAAAAAACATTTCGTAGCCTGCATGTTGAGCCTGTTTGTAAAGTTTGAGCCGAACAAATGGCATTTTTTTCAAAATAAGAAAATTGTTTACCAAGTTTCGACTGCTAACATTTCACAATTCCTACCTCGAATCTTATATTGAATACAGAATACTGATATACGGTAGTGCTTGTAAGACAAATCTGAATAATACCTTGAGCTATCAAAAATGCATTTGCCGAACTATATTTTTCAAAAGACGGGCCGATCACATAACAACATTTATGCACATCAACTCAATACTTTTGGTTTTTGAACTGTAACTGTCTGCAGTCTTTCTTGAAATGTTTCAAGAGCTCCATGAGATTTCCTCTTTGAGATTCCTCGCTTGGCATGAAAAGCAGAACAAACAAAACACACGCAGAAACAAAAAAGAAATGTTATTTCCGGTGAGTGGTCGCAGCACTGTTGGTGAGAAATCTCTACAGATCCATTTGAGGAAAGCATAAAACTTTGCACAAGATTTGTTTCTAATACAATCTTATCTTTAAAGCATGAGTAATGTAACGTTTTTGGCCTTTTTCAAAAACTTCAAGCATGTTTTTATTCTAGATAATTCTGAATTGCTTGGTTTAATTTCGAAAATTTCTACTTTTAAAGGGTTAACGCTTATTGAGCTGGACTGCTCTTTGCACTGACTTTTCCGGAAGAAGTGTAATTAATTATGTTTTTCTGGATAAACGTAATTCAAATATTCAAAATATTGAAAGGCGTTATTGTGAGATTGTACTTGAAAACTATGACGAAGTTATGTTTAAGATTGAGTCCCGAGCTTCGATAATAAAAGTCAAGAAAACTATTTGACCCTAAATTTACCAAGAGGTTTCAGGATAAAATGAGAATGTTGAAAACGTTTACGAACGCAACACTCCAATTCTGTATCGGACAGCGTACAAAAACTTACTACGAATTCCAATCAGAGAACAGAGTCGCGACAGTGAAAGTAATTCCCAATTCGCTTGAATGAGAAGAACACTTGCAAAAATTATCAGCACACTCGGAACTTAAACTCTTAACAAAAAACCACTGTAGCAAGATACTACTAAGGATGCGCTACTACCAGGGCAAATTTTCTCGACCAGACTTGGGCTTGGTTTCACAATTCTCCGAGCGAAAGCCGAAAAATTTTTCACAGCGTCGCTCAAATTAAACAACAAGGCTTAATGATTGTTTTTTTTTGGAAAAAATAAATTGTTCTGGAGTTTTTTTAGTCCATTCAGCAGCTTCAAAGCCCTAATTGAATGACAGGCTATCAAGTGGATGCCGTTTAGAATAACAAAGAATTGGTGAAGGATTTTTGCGCAGGTTGTCAACGGTATATGCGGAGCTTTTTTTGAAAATGACGGTAAAAGTCAAGTACTACTTCATCGTGCAAATAAATTTCTTTAGTGGGACATTTTACTCAAAAACTTTGGAAACATTTTGTCAAAGACAACCGTAAACCGTAAACCCGCGCCCATCGGTTTTTTTGTTCTCCGTAGTACTTCTACATTTTTAACCGTTTGATGAACCAACAGTTCAAATGGTGAACTCTGCTAAGGTTTGACCATTTTCCTTGTTGATATGTACAGCCCAAATCTAGAATATCATCTAGAAGATCTTTCCGACACCTGAAAATTGCAACGAAGAGATTCCACTAGACAGGATTGAAACATAAACCATTGATCCTTTATCAATCTCTACAACTTGACCATATATATATATATATATATATATATATATATATATATATATATTTTTATATATTTATATATATAGATATATATATATATATATATATATATATAAAATTTTATGTATATATATAAATATATATATATATATATATATATATATATATATATATATATATATATATATATATTTATATATATATATATATATATATATATATATATATATATATATATATATATATATATATATATATATATATATATATATATAATATATATATATTATATATATATATATATATATAT
>NW_027453578.1:0-10308 GCF_964194025.1 Convolutriloba macropyga | reverse complement strand
GCTATTTGTTTAGATGTGATACTTGCAAACTGTTCTAAGCAGTTACGAGCACAATGTCTGCTAATATTTTTCTTCTTGGCGACAAAAAAATCTAAATTCAACAAGTTACAAAGGAAAACTTGATTGAGAATTCATTCCTTGCTTTCAACATTTGCCGCAGCTCATCTGCAGTTTCCTTGTTGTCAGGCATCGCTATTTTGCCACCATGCCTGAAAAAAACAATCAATCAAAAAAATTTTTCAAAATCTTTGAATAATTGCCGTATTTTATTTGCGATCAATTTTAGATATATTATGAATATTTGGAAGAGCTGGAATAGTATAAATAGTTTCCGATGGATAACATTTGATAGTTTTGCAGTGACGTTTTTGTAGTCCGTCATCCCACTGATATTAGGTCTCCTGAAATCAAAATACATAAGTTTTGAGAACACCATTAAAATAGCCTGAAACAACCTTGACAACATGAAACATAACCGACTAACGTCGAGCGAACTGCTCTCATACGACTGGCAAGCGGTTGGTTTCGTCAGTAGCTACCCACGGTTTAGTGAGGCAAGCTTTAGTTTTAGTGAAGTGGCATGGAAAGAGCGCAGCGGGGGGCGGGCAACAGTGGGGGAGGCAACAGATTTCTAAGAACCGCCCTTCAAACCATAAGTATAAGTCTCCAAAACAGTTTCAGTGAATCTTATTCTTGCAGACTAGTGAGCTGAAGGGCTCTAAGAGAACTTAATGCCGCTGGGCAGTACCGGTTCATCCCGTTTTTGAGGTTGAAAAGTCAAATGGGTCAGTCGGAAAATCAGTCAAACGAAAAATAGCATAAGAAGACCAACAGGACTAAAATAATTGCTATAAAGATCGTTTGATAGCAATTAAAAAATACAAGCAAAGTTAGGAATATGGGCTGTCTGTTCTGTTAGTTTGTACTCTATCCTTTAACCTCATTTTTTTGCCCGGGTTGAGGTTTTTGGGTAAATTTTTGTAAGAATTGCGGTGAAAGCGGTGAATTTTTGTAAGAAATGCAGTGATTACGGTGAACGCGGTAAAAATAAATATTTCACCACATTTCACCGCATTTCTTTCAAAATTTCACCGCGAAATTCACCGCCTTTCTTACAAAAAATCACCTGATATGATTTCCAAAGTTTACTCAATATGTAATACTGTAATATTGTAAGAATACTGAGAACGCGGTGAAAATAAATAATTCACCGCATTCACCGCAAAAAGATGTAAGAAATACGCGGTTAAAATTTTTTTTCACTGCATTTCTTACAAAAATTCACCACCAAACCTCGACCCGGGTAAATTTAAATGGGTCCGTTGTTTTTGTTTGATAGAAAATCTGTTTTAAACGTATTTGCTTGATCTCATTAAATAGTAAATCAGAATTAAAACTTTTAGGGAAGTTATTATCAATCCATATACATTGGACAGCTGATATTCAAGCTCGAGACCAACCCAAACGGCTCAGCTACGTGGATGTCTAGTAAATCACTTTCTGAATTAAGTACTTTTAGTTTTAATTTGAGGTTTTTAATTTAAAGAAATCATTTTTGAACGAAACTTATTTTGATCAGTTCGTTTTTGAAGCATTAATCCAATTTAATTATTTAATGATCTAGCTTTAAACGCGATTTCAAAATTCAAACGTGAAATTTCATTTATGCTAAAATTAGAATCTTGCAAGACAGTATATGTTTCATTTTATATCGTTTACAGTTCAGTGACAGATCAATTTTGTTACACAAGCACTGATATCATGCCCTAGTAAGTGTCACAATTATATAACAGTCTTTATGATCTGCATTGACAACAATTCCGCACGTGAGTATAGTCACTATCGAGAAAACAGATTGCTGCGTTTCTCGTTTTTTTTAAATTGGATAACAAGTTGTTAGTTAATAGGCTTCATTATAAAAGGTAATATATCTCAGCACAAATTGACCGTGAGCTGAGCAGCATAAAATGTTTCAAGCAGACACTGCTTGAAACTAGCATGGGTTGAACAGCGGCACTGTTTAATTTTGAAATTCAATTCAGCGAACGAACTATTCCGTTTACCAAAAAATTTCATTTTTATTGTTTACGTTTTATTGTAAAAAGCACAGCATGAAAACTCGACAATTGATGCTCGTTTCTCCTGGCACATACAACATGCACCTCTAAGAAAATAAAAGTTTCGGATGCACCTCTAAGAAAATAAACTTTCACATTCGCGTTTTATGTCATTTTAAGACTCGTTTTTGACTTTTGTTGTCTTTCAGAATTGTTGACGATCTTTTTATCTCATTGAAGTCAAATTGAATAGAATAATTCAGAATGTTATCTTGAATGTGCAAGAATCTTTCAAAGATAGCTTTTCATTGTCACCTCTGACATGCCCTTTGTGCGTCCTGTATGTTGGATACCAGCCCCTCTGTGAGAAAATAGCATCTCCCTTCGAGAAATTTAAGGGGGCTCGGGCAGTTGTTCGACTAATCCAGTTAAAGAGCCATCTTGCAAAACGGAAAACATCAATATCACTTTTTTCTAATTAAAAAGGTTTGTTTGAGCACCGCGCACCTTTCTATTGGTTTTGCGAAAAAATTTCTCGTTTTGAGTGTCAGCTCATTTCAGTGGTGAAACATCATATTTCTAGAGTAAAACCGTACGTGAGTTTTTATAATTTTTGTCTCCAGTGTTTGTTAAGTTTTTAATATGAAGTTTTTTTCATTAGGGTTATATTGAGGTCAAGTGTTCACCCGGCTTATTTAATACTGTATAGACTGAAAAACACTCATATGCCAAAAAAATCTGTGCAGCATGTTTTAATACCTTTATTGTTTACAATTGCTAATTACTGTTATAGGATACTCGATTTTCATAATTAAGAAAAGTTGTAGTTAACTACCTAAAAAACTATTTAGCTTAGTGGTTAAGACGTGCTACGCAAATGAAAAAACTTAAGTATGTACGCTAAAGTTCATATCTGTGCCCAAAAATCTGTGTCCAACAAGGAGTGTGTGCGATCAAAACAAACCATGTTGGTCCAACTTGAGCTGAACGTAGCCTTTTTCATAAATTGAAAATTACTCGAAAATCATTACTAGACAGTGCAAATTGTGACAGCAACAGAGTACTGACCATTCAGAAAGAAAAATACAATACTGATTCAGTGCTGATTGGCTCTGCTACCGTTCTCCGTGCTCTATAGATTTTTTGAGAACGCAGAGTACGACATCACGATCACTTGAGCTTCGAAGCAGAGCGCTTAGTTTGAAAAATTGAACTTAGAGTTAGAAAAGTGAAAATCTAATTTTTTGTCTCAACTGTTGCGTCCTATTGGACACTAAAATTAAGACCATACAAATTAGACTTCCTTAAGTCTAAGTTCTTTCCTTAAAACTCTCAGTCGAACAATAGTGACATTTTGTGTGCTAATTGATGCACCAGATATGAAGTCATATAGCAATATGGCTGTCCTAAAGTTGCACCAAAATTGTCCATTGGGTCAAAAGTTTTCAACAAGGGCGACGAAACGGAGAAAGAATGATTGAATTGTCTGAAAAACAAATTTGAAGAAATTGAAAAAAAAATCATTTTTTGGCCTCTGCAAAACCGTACTTTTAATCTTAATTTCAAACGTAATTCAACATTTTGTACCCTTTGGTTCTCTAAATACGTTAAAAAATCTTAGTTCCTCTCGAGCCCTGTGCCTAGCACTTGGTCTGAAGCGCGCTCTTGTTAGTGCACTAAGTCCCTGGTGCGACTAAGAGTTTGTTCTAACGTATACGTACAAATGGGACCTTAGTTAACCCTTCATGACTGAATTGAAAGACCAAATACTTGGTTTTTGACTCTTAACCTTCAACATAACCGTTACGCAACGCAGTCATGAAATATGAACAACTTCATCGCTGATTAATTCAGTTTTATCTTAATTTCCCAATAACTGCAAACTCCCAAGTAAAAGTTTCAAATTACATCGGCAAGGATATGTACGCAAGTTGTCCATTGTTTCCAGAAGGCTTGTGCACGATATATCAAATGAGCTAGCGGTTAATATCCCGTGGAAGAGTGTTGAATGAATCTTTTCTGTTTGTAACCCCCCCCCCCCAGTACGCTAAGCACCTGATGTTACAGAGAATGCGTCATTTCATAGTAAATTTCTCTGTTAAAATAAGACACGTGAATCTGGGGTTTGCCAAGATTAAGCACTTACTAAGCTGGGGGGGGGTACTTACGGAAAAGATGCATGGGACATTATAGGATTGTACAAACTCAAAAACGGAAATTGCCCTAGTTTGTATAAATTATACCGCTTTTAAAATCAAATGTCTGGAGTTAGCAAAAAAATAATGTCGGAGAAATACAAAAACATAGCAGGACAAGTCCTGACGTACAATTCACAGAATTTTAATTGACTAAACAGAAAACTGGAACTAGAAAGGACTATGAAAAAAATCCGATCTAAAAAATCGAAAAAACAGAAAAAATCAAAGCGAAATTGCCGCATGTGAACAAAAAACCTCTAGCGAGAAAGCGAATTTTTGTTCAAACACCGTTTTCTCACTCTACTTTAAATTCAGAGCGAAAAAATTTCACGCCGCAAAACCACTCGCTTGTTCGCTCCACTTCTTGTTTCGGCTTGACCAAAATCACTACTCCAATTTGACTTCAAAAATCATGAAAATGTGTGAATAGATCTTTAAAAAAAAGACAGCGCCCCAATACAATTCAAATTCTTTGAATTGTAAAAAGGATTGAGATTTTTTTGTGCACACAGACTACATTAACATTTTCAGGTCAAAGTTTGTTGAAATTTTTTTAACCTTTCATAGCGGAAATCGTAAAAATTTTCAAACTATATCTTTGAAAAAATCGACATTCTACCACAAAACAATTTTCAAGGTTGCATCACTAAATTTCCAATAAACGTTAGCAACGCATTCTTTATACCAGAGCTTCAGTGACATTTTGAGAAAACTTCAAGTAATATTATAGATAGATACGATTGATTAGGCTAATGGCTAGACTTCATCAAAACAAAATTCGTGAAATTTTCTTTTATAATCTTTTCGAAAATGCTAAGAACTTTATTGAGCAAAAATGGGGCGAAAGTCCTTCAAAATGCAGATTTCTCAGGAATGTGAAACCGATGTTTGACTTAATCTTTAGAAAAGTTTGAACTAAGAGTGAAATTTAGTTTGTGTTTAGTACGGTTCTTTTAGTTCTGAGTAACAATGAGGCCTGATAAACTGCTTTCGCGCATAAATTTCAGACCTCGCTTATCCAAATTTTCGTCTTAATTGTCTGTTATATGAGGAAGAGAAAAATAATTTTCGAAATTTAACTTTTTTCAAACATAATCCGTATAAAAATAACTGTAAATTGCGCAAAGTCTCTTCGAACATCAATAATGTGATGTATGAACCTTCGAGTAATGAGACTAGTTAAAAAGTCGATAAAAAAAGTTTAAAAAATGAATTTTTCGAAAGCAATTAATTTCAAAGACATAAAAACATTGGCCTTCGACGGAAATCGCTATTAGGTTAATTTGATTCTTTGAAAAACGAATGTGATATCTCTCTAAACAGAACATGCAAAATACCTAAAAAGAGAACGATAAGTATTGACTAAATTGAAAAATTAAAGTTTTGTACAGAAACTTTGTCGAAATCGTTAAAGCAATAGGCGATGCACTAAAATCTTTACATACTTTTTGCTTTACTTTTCTTCGACGCCAATAGTATGATATGCGACCTGTAAATGATGAGACTAGATAACACATAGACGAAAACAACAAAGTGGAAAGTTACAAAAATGAGTCTGTATTTTTTACAACAATTGAAATCAGTGTGATGGAAAACTTTAGATATCAGCTGAAATCCAAAAAATGATTTTTTAATCTACAAGAAGCCGCTAAGACTTGGTGAAATTATTCTCTAAAATCTAATAGAAGACGGTATTGAAGTCGTTAAAACCATAATCTAATCACTGACAAAACAGATATATTCAAATGTGCCTTCTCTTTAAACGCCTTCATTGTGATATCTGACTTTTCAATATTGTGTAGATTCAACACAACGAACTGTGCAGTTGGAAAAATGTCGAAGAATTTGAACTGTTTTTGTAAAAACCCGATGTATCAAAGTCGAAATACCAAGACTAAAAGCGTAAAATTGCAAACATTTTAAACTTTCATTTGTAAATAAGATGATGAGAACTGACTTTGCTGAGCTTAAGCTACCCTGACCAGATAAAAAGCAAAAAACGGCAATGCTCAATAATTCATTTTTCATTTTGGAAACGGGTAGTGCAAAGGTCTGGTACGACCATAATTTTTTACCAAAAAACTGGAGCTGTTAACTTGAAACTCTTTAGGAAGCCAATTGGGCCAGCCATTACTCAGCATTGCATTGAATTGTTCTGTTCTGAAAGTAAAAATGAAATGAAAACAAGTGGAATGTTCTTAAATAAACAGCTACCGATTACAATCTGATTTTTTTGAACTGTAAATATCAACGATTACATAAAAATTAGCCCTGTGATTGATGTTCTTCTATTGAGACCATGTAATTGTTCTGAATAATATGGATAGGGTTGATTTGATTTGGAAAATTTATTTTTCAAAAAATATGCATCTTGCATATCTATCGAGTTTAATTACAACGACAAAGCTTAAGTTCAAGATCACTCTCAAAGTACTTTCAACTAGCCTTGTTTAGAGTTAACAAAGGTTGTTTTGGAAGTTTTCAATTGTGTTAATTAGGCAAATTGAAAGTGGGCTAAATATACTTCTTTCCTGCCATTCTTAATTAAAAAATGATACAATTCGAAAAAAAGCAAAAGCTTTTAGCCAAAATGGACAAGATAGTTCAACAACATCCTTCTGTGTTTAGAGTTAAAACCCAAAACACCTTTTAATAAAATGCAACATATTTTTGGCAGCGAAATTTGCAAAAAAATGCGCAAAGTTACAGAAAATCTAATTAATAACAGAGAATAGCAGCCAAATACTCAGAGAAGTCCTCGATAACTCGGGGGGAAAAAAGGAATTAAAAAAAACATTTTAATTATGTAATTTACGCTGGACAGGCTTCCTATTGATAACACCCATAGCCCTCTCCGAGGAATACGTCGAACACCAAAAACTGATAGAACATATAAAACAAACCAATCTAAGTCTCTAGTTCTTTCCCCACATAGGTAGAATGTAACCGAAATTTATTTTCGAGAGCAAAGTTTGATGATTCTAAGGTTCTTCAGATAAAGTAAAACCTAAAGTAGATCATATTAAAAAACAAGATTTTCCGATTGAAAAAACTGTAAGTTATTCACTAAGTTACCATCAGTTACCATCCTGAACAGATCAATTTGTCGTTTGGACAGAGTTTGAAATTGTAACCTACACAATTGGGTTTGCAATGTTCAGTAGGATCCTCATGACTAGTCTGATCTTCTAATTAGTTTTGGTTGCCCCGCTCATTGGGTGAGAACGCGAGGCAAGGAAAAGCTCATTGCCTCTTTGTTGACTAGATTTGGACCCAATGCTCAACTCTCTTTGGGTGAGTTTTTATCAAAAAAATTAGGAATTTCATGAGGCGTTAGCAAGTATCATGAATGTCGTTTCTCGGAGAAATTGACGGAGTAGGAAATAAAGTAAAAAAAAAACACAAGAAATGAAAGAGGAAGCGAGCAGCATTAAAATGGAATTTCGTCAAATTTTTGAAGCCTTATTTTTATGCCCGCCCTCACTCCCCAGCTTAGTTGGCATATAACGCTTCAGCCCTCTAGATGCAGGTGCCAAATTTTCATATACTCACGGGGCGCTTATAAAAAAAAGTTTCCTATTGATCAGCATTATTCAGAGTTCCGTGTTCTCTCATTTTGAATTTTAAGCATATAAATTGGGCTTCAGAATGAAGAAACTAGACTTCACTGTAATTTCAACACAAGAAAAGGAAAAAAAAAGACAATATTAAACAAAAATATATCGCTAGAGAGATAGGCGTGGGTTTTTCAACAATTAAATTTGTACATTGAACTAATCGACTTCCCGATTGAGCTGCACATGGTTATCTTGTGAGATCTTTTAAGATCCTCTCAGAATCTTACAACAGGATGCATTGTCTCACGAAATTTTCTGACAGATTTTTACAAGATAAGAATTCGTCTCACAAGATTCTTCTAAAATAAACATTCAAAAACATCTCACAAAAATCATTCAAGATTAGCATTAGTCTTACAAGAGTTTTGCGAAGCAACCAATTGTTTCGTTAAAGCATGAAAATTTTGGAGATGATTGATATGATGAGAAACACGATGTGCATTTTCTTCAATAGTGTGAAACTAAAATGTCAGTATTTTTTCTGAAAAAAAAACACTAATAACCCGTAGTAACTGAAAAGTGCGACTCTTTGTTTTCTGATTCTGCAGATTGAGTGTAATATGAAAACATCTATTTAAAGTCATTTGATTCAGCAAAATTTTATTCGAAAAATTATAAGGAAAACTAAACTATAATGATTTAACCCAAGCTTTTGGAAGCTTCCGTTTTTTGTTTGGGACTGCTCCTCAACAGGAACGAACGTGCAAGAATCTTACAAGATATCCATTCATCTTAAAAGTTTACAAAAGATAATTTTCTTTAGCAGACATTTTGACAGAACTTATTAGATAACCATATATTTTAGGAATCTTCCATCCCCCCTGGTTGCCTTCCATCTACATTACAATCCTGAGATGGAATTTCTATGAAAATCAGCTTAATTTTTCGTTATCGATATAATTACCGTTATCCACCCATATTGGATTATTCTTTTTGGACTGTAGTTAATTAATTAGCGAGTTATTTGAAAAAATTGCGAAATTAATTCAATTAAAGTAATTGCGATATTTTAGGTCGACCAATAGTGATGCTGTCACTTGTGTTAAAAACAGTGAAAAAGTTCACGGATAAATTGTTAACTGTGTTTAATTTCGTTGAAAGTTTCAATCAAGTTCATATTTTTTTCTCAGGTTTTCATCTTGCAGTTTTCTTGCAAAAACCTTACGGGTTTTGAGTCATCCTCAAGATTATTACCATAAGAATTAAAAATGTTCTTTAGTTTGTAGAAGTTCTTTTGCAAGATAGTTATAATTCTCCCTTATTGACAGTGGCCTCGGCATTCAATGTAAGAAACAGGTAAGAAATTACAGTTGGAATCTTTTTCATTGCAAGAATGTTGTATCGTGCAATCAACAAAATAAGCAAGAATAGTCAATAATTAATGAGCAAGAACCAACGTTGAAACTCAACTAAAACCCATAAATCACAGCGGACACTTTCAGAGAAAATAGCATGGAAAATCACCCGCCAAAATAATTGGCTCTAAGTTGCTTTACGACTTCGAGAACTGATATTACAGAAGTGACTCAATTTTGAATATGGCGATGAACATTATTTTGTGTTTTTGTTTACGCCTCAATTGCCCTCCCACATTGAAGGTAAGTTAAAAGGCGTATTTTAAGCCGTAGGTTTTACCTGACCTTAAATGCAACAGATGAGACCAAAGCAAAAGCTTAATTCTGATTTCTGATTCTTGTCTTTGCACCTTATTTGGTGAAATAAGAAATATCAAAAATAATGCTCTTTGATTTAATTTAATGTTACATCTTGGTAATTTTTGGAAAAATCAATTATCTTGGAAAAATGAACCAGTGCATTTGTCTGGTTGAGGACTCCTTCCTGATTATTCTACACAAAGATACAGAAAAATGCGGAATTGAATTTGATGCATTTTTCGGAGGAAAAGGCAATAGAAATAAGCACTGTCTCAAACTTAAATTTATTGCTTCAACTTTTCGTGCAATTTCTTTGGTACATAAGTAAAAGGCGGTTCGTATTAGCCTGTGCGTAGCACATATTGTACCTAAAAAAAGTCCAGAGCTTGTCCAAAAAATTATTTGATTTCCAGGAGCCAATTTCCGCAGAATATCCTAATAGAA
Source organism: Convolutriloba macropyga (assembly GCF_964194025.1). Taxonomy (NCBI): domain Eukaryota; kingdom Metazoa; phylum Xenacoelomorpha; order Acoela; family Convolutidae; genus Convolutriloba; species Convolutriloba macropyga. The sequence continues at coordinate 337 of NW_027453578.1, read as the reverse complement.
ACTCGGCGCTGTACCTTTTGAAGCCAATTTCAGCACTGCGCTCTTGTTATTTATAAGAAGGAAACTCATTACTATCGGCTTGATGAGAACTGTTGTAGAATTTTAGTTATCTTTTATTACTGCGTAAAAAAGTGCAGGTATAACTATCTAAAATTGCAGGTAAAATTAACTGAACTGAGAATGTGTTTTGGCGTTGCTGAACGCTACCTGCACTGTACCTGATTGTACCTACACGTTCAAATAAAATTACCAAACAAAATTAATCCGAATTCCTGCACGAATTTCCTGCAATGTAGAAGCACAGGACAAAATTAGGCTGCATTTAACTGCACATTTT
>NW_027453576.1:0-32433 GCF_964194025.1 Convolutriloba macropyga | reverse complement strand
ATCAAATTTGGCTGGGCTGCTACAGATCACACAATACGGGATCTCTTTATGTATGCCAGTCAAACTTGACAAAAGATATAACAAATCGAAGGCAAAGATATTTGCCTAAGACCTGTCTGTGCTATAAGTCTCAATTTAAAGTAGTTGGGGGGCTGAAAAGTTCAATTAATTAAATAGATAGTTTAAATGAACAAGCTTACACTGAGTAGTATTAAACCGGGTTGAGCTGTTACTTGGTTGTGTTGTTGTTAAGTGAGTGCGTCGTTGAAACTTCTTCCAGTCGATTTCTCACAAGTATGTTCTGTTGGAAAATTTGCTAAGTTGGAAATCTTTAATAAAATTTCTGTTTAAATTTAGGAATTTATTTTGCAAGAAAAATGAAGCAGTTGTCTGCTGCTCGTCGTTGGCTCTGTTATTTGTCTCTCATTTTATTCCGTCCCACTTCGCTGAGAGAAACAATTAATTCCTCTCAGCTCCGTTTGGGCCGATAGGGAGCGAATCACAAACTCACGTTCATAGTGAGGTGCTTCTTAATTTTCCTATTGGCCGAGAAGGCAAGAGAATTAACTCTTTTTTTATCTCACGGAAAAATTATTGAAACTCCAAAAAATAATAAAAATCTAAAAAGCTGAGAGCATCAATTATTGATTTCGTAGGCGCCTGTTTTCTGCTTTTCCCCTCTTCTAAAACCGCAACAATTATTGTTTTTCTTGGGGGCTTTTTATGAGACTCTATTGTCTTTTCCCCTGAAGCAATCTGCTTCATCTTTATTGAACTTGGGGGGGGGGGGGGGGGGAAGGATCTGCATTGCAACTGTCAAAAGCAGAAGTAATTTAAATCAAAAGAAACTGTGGTTTTACAGGCCGCCTACGTTCAACAATGTGCATTTTCTATCCTGGATATAAGCGAGGAGATCCAGGCCTAAAGTTGTGTTATTTAAATAAGTCGAACCGAGTTGTTTAAATACTTGTGTACTGGTAGTCTTAATAAGCGTTAGTTTGTTTAGCGCGCGGCGAAAGAATGGTTAATTAGCGCCTAAATACGTTCGCTTTAATGCGGGATTAATTATTCGTTCATTTGTAACGGCTCTCGTAATACTACAGCTCACCCCGATTTTAAGATAGAAAAGAAAATGATTAAAAGAAAGAAATATACTGCATCGTATATGATTTTATTGCGCTTGGGACATATGTATGAGTTACTACAAGTTCAGACAGTTTATAAAATTAATCGCAAAGGGCGATAATGGTATGCTATAAAATTAATCGCAAAGGGCGATAATGTTGTGCTATATTAGTTGAAAAATTCTTGAGGCAAAATGACTGGGCTTGGCATCGGACTGTTACCATCGTCTTCGATCAAAAGAACCTCTTGTATATCGTCCTCAGTTGGTTCGTCCTTATCCATTGACTGTCGCTTTTTGTGCTTTTTAACTCTCCTTTTGAGCTCGGAAATTTTGGTTTTTTGTTCTTCGTTTTCCTTCATTAATTGTGTTATTTTCTTTCCTAGCTCCAGATTCTTTTCTCCAAGTTTTTTGTTGGCGTTTGTTATTTCTAGATGTTTCAAGGAGAACGTTTTTAACATAGTTTGTGCATTCGATTCGCTGGTTTTTTGGAGTTGATGGGCAACGACATATTGGCGCCGCCAATAGTCGTCAGGTAGTTGCTTCTCCTCAGGTGGTTTCTGTGATTCCATTTTCAGTTAATCAAATTTCAGTTGCAATTCTTGCAACTCTGTTTCCTTTTGAAATAGTTCCTGCCTGAATGTGAAGTTTTCCTCTATTAAACTACTGGTGTTGATATTTGATAGTTCTGGCATCTCGACAGGAAAAGCGGAAATGGCATCGTAGGGGACTTCAATATATGCGTCGAGCATGTTATTCCTAAGGGTATAAGTGCCATTCTTAGGGTCGCGATTTTTAATTCTCCACTTGTTGTTTTCTGTGGGGAGCGAGAAGGTTTTCAGAACTGGAAGCTTTTCGCTGTTGACTAGTATCTGTTGATGTCCATTTGACTGGATGATGTTTATTTTACTAGCAACCTCAAATTTGTTGTAGTTTGGTTTCAGGAAATAGAGGAGGGTGTTAACGTACCTCGGGTTTTCTTTATTCATGTTTTCCGCTCGCGGTTTCTGTAATTTCAAACATTCTGAGGGTATTTTCCTGATAGCGTCGGGAACGAGATCTTCAATGTTGTTCATCTTAATAATTTTGTTTTTGTGATTGCTAATTTGTTGGATTGGGAATTGTCTCTTTCTGCTAACTTGCCTTAGCGGAATTATATTGGGATTATATCGCCTCGGGATTATATTGACTGGAAATTGATGGAGATGCAATAGTTGTAGTAACTTGTTGTGTGTTCTGAGGTTTAAATGGAGGCTTTGAGAAAATAGGAGTCTGAGAAGAATGGGTTTGTGTTTGTTCTTGTTGTGTTGTCACTTGTTGATGTTGACTGGGGATTACTACGCTTGCGAGTGTGGGTCTGGTAGTCATTGTGAGTGTTTCCTTGTGGATGTAAAATGTTTTGATTTTGGTTAGCCTGTGTCATCAATATCACATATTATGGCTTCTTTTCAAGTTTGCAATTGTATTGCTAATATAAAAAAGTATGCTATTGTAAAAAATGTTTTTGTAAGGTTTTGTTGCTAACTGCTTTACTTAAAAATTATAATGCTAAATGCATTTGTTATTAAAGTTTGGTAGAAAAGTTTTTGTTTTGCTAAATGCAAAGTTAACTTTAATAAAGGGAGGGGGGCAATAATAAAAAATTTTTTATACTTATGCCAGGCGGGCAGCCCTGGCACAAGTACGTCTTTCTCCGCTGCCCGGATCTGTGAGTCTTGGGGCGTGCGTCACACTAACACGGCTGCAACGACCCGTGCAGCTGGGGAGACAACCTTGCTGAGTTGAAAGAAAGAAATTTTCCGGGTCATTTTTGGAATTTTCAGTTATCGTGTTAGTGTTCTGAATTATTTAGGTTCAAAAGTCAGGGGGGCAGGCTGGAGAAAGCTGAGGTAACCCCTTCCCGAGGAAAAATTAAAAGAGAGAAAAAAAGATCGTTTGTACTTGAGTTGTTTTTGGTTTATTAGACAACGTCGTCTAAAAAAAATTTTTGCAAATGGGACATCTTGTCAGCTTATTTATGCACACCCGACAGAATCGGTGTTTGTCATGTTGGGAAAAATATGGGTGTTTTGTTACTCCTAATTCTGTTTTCATTTTTTTGCATAAATTGCATTGAAAGCAGGATGTGATCAGGAGGGGAAGACAAGGTCGAAGACAAATGGGACATTTAGGGTTTGGGTATCTTTTAAAAAGTGCCTTTCTGCAAGGAATACATACATAGTGAGGATTTTCTCTGGGAAATTGCTTATGTAGTTTTTCTACAATAACGGGTTTCCGTGAACATATGGGGCAGATAATGTCCTTATGGGGATAGAACCAACGGAAACCGTCGAATAGGGATTGTGAAAGACCCATCGAGTGACTGTTCTCATATTTTCCTTAGATAGAAACAGGAAAACCTTTGAGAAACTGCAGTAGGATGAGATTAATGAGGAACGATGTGGCAAGCAAGGTAATTAGGATTAGGATAAATATTTTTGTGGATAGGTCTAGATTGGTCATTTTCAGTATCTGGATAAAATTTGGCGAATTGTGGAAAGGAGGTAGTGATTAATAAAAAGGGATATTGCCAATGCGCATAAGAGAAAAAATAGAAGAATAAACAATGTTATGGTTTGCATTTTGTCAATTCAATGAGTAGTGTAGAACTAGGGTGAAGGAGGTGACTTGCTCCTGGTAAAAACTGAGTTGAATTAGGGATAAAGATTGGATTAAAAATAAAACTAGGGAAAGAAGTAAAATTTTGGATGTTCTTGGACGCATTTTAGATTATGTGGTTGTTTTTTTCGCAACGAGGGCATAATTTATAATCTTCTACGCAAAATTTACAAAAGTTGACGGGCTCATGATCACTGTGATGAAACGTTTTTGCAACAGAATATTGAAATCTTTTTTGTTTGCAAATATCACATTGAAACCAGTTAAAGATTGAAAAGATAACATTAAATTTAGAGCATTTAGTACAAAAATCATAGCCCATATCTTTTATAACATATTGGTAACAGAGCAGACACATTACGTGGGGTAGTTCGTTAGGGGGGTTCTCGTGTAATTTCTTGAAAACAATTGTTTCACGTCTGCAGCATAAACAAATTAATGAGACCGGTTTGGATTCTATAGTATTGGTTTCTTTGTCAGTTGTATTCATTTTTGAAAGATTGTTATTGGAAGGAATTATGGGACTGGCACGGTAGGAGGATTTGGTTGTCGATTATTTTGGGATTTCATTGTTTGGTCTATTACTAATATAATTATGAACATCAAAAAGTTAAAAGGAATACTTACAACTACGAGGAAAACGGTTAAAACGAAGGAGAAGGCTGCTGCAATAATCATAAGGGCCATTAATAAAAAATCAAGTAAAGTGGGTGTAAACATTTTGGATAGTTTGTGAACGTAGTTTTGAATTGAGGATTTTACCACGGGTTGTTTGGGTCAATTGTTTGTTTGCATAAAGGGCATTTAGTAGTTGTGCAAGTCATACACTGCAAACAAATTGATTTTTTAGGGTGTAGGCTTTTGAAGTGGCTGTGGCAAGTGGATAACTTTTTGATTTCTTGACAAGAATCACACTGGAAATAATGACAATGACTGATTGTATAAATGGGAGTTACGCAAATGGGGCATTTAGGTTGGTTCCAATACTTAAATAATTCATTTCTACAGGGAATGCAAGCAAAATGGGGAGGTTGACCGTTTGGGTTTTTGTGCAATTTTTTAAATTGACGACAAGGGAGGTAACAAATAGGACATTCGATTTTTGGGGTTGAGTCAATTTGTGGTTGCTGAGATAATATTTTCAAAATGTTTCCCATTATATGGATAAGTCAGAGAGATCTGGGTATGCGATTTCTAATCCATGGTGTTCAAGTTCGTTGGGGATAGTTACATTTAGATCTGCAACAGCAAAAAAGAAATTCCAGTGTTTCTCGTTTGGATAAATGTAATAATGATTAATGCTACCTGTGCTTAGGAACATATAAGTTATTTTGATACATGCTTTATATTGTATAAAACAGATAGTAAACCATCTTTCTGCTTTAACAATTTTAACTTTTTCCTTACCAATGAACAAAATCATTTTATTTTTAACAATTTGGAAAGAATTGAGGGAAAAGGGACATATTGATTAGAAAAAAAAGAAATAATGAGCAGGGAAAAAAATTATTTTTTTTTGGGAGAAAAAGTTATGTGAAGCAAATTACTTTACTGAAGAGCGCCCAAGTTGACTGGGAAATGCTCTTCGATATCAATGAGTGCAAGAAAGAATTCCCAGTGCATCATTCCCATGGTGACTCGAGTAGAACCCTCACATCCACGCTCGTAGTCTGTATAGTGTATAATTATACAGGGTTTAATCTCTGCTGTGGAAGTTTCAATGAAAGATCTCTCGAGGGACTCTACTTTGACTAGGCGCTCACCAAAGTGGAACAGCATTATAGAAGATCTAAATTAAAATGGATTTTAGAACCATTTAAAGCTTGGGATATATTTATAAAGAATGTCCAATAGGGGGAAGATGTTGTTATGGTAATGGTTCCATCAGTCAGGTTCAAGTGTTTAAATATTCAAAATGGAGTATTAATTGTGGGATTATTCTGTTGCTTTTTGTCGTGACAAATGATTTTTCAAAAAATTGTATTTGTATAAGGCAGTTTTGGTATGAGAATATCATTGCTGCTTTTAATTGTTATTAGTTTCCAACTCTTTAAGGATTGAATCGTTTTGGCAAGAATCAGTTTTTGGGCAATCAAAATAAATATTGTGAGGTACACAGTTAGGATTTTCTAGAATAAATAGGAAGAATTTCCAATGAACTGAGAGAGGATTAATACTTATTAAACAAATTTTTTCACTTTGGATTTCTTTGAGCGTTACTAGCATAGTAGGTACAGGAGTTGGGTAAGCATCAAAAGATCGTTGAATTTTTTGTAACTCTACAAATTTATTGTTAACTGCAAATATCATAGTTCAGAATGATACCTAAGCAATGTAGATTGGATGTTGTACTTGAAATACCGAGTTCTCTTTGAATGCTAGAAAAATGGTGAATTCGGCGAACTGAGGATGAGTAATGAAAATAGTTAAAAGTCTGTAAATATTTGTCATGGGTTTTTTTGCGAAAGTCATTATACTTTTAGCGGAAACATAGTATACGGCTAATAGCTCAAAATTTTGGTTTCCGATTCTGATTTGTAAGTTTCTATTAGTTAAATGAATCATGTTGCTGATCTAGCTCATTTGGCAGACTATTAGGGTCGAATTGTGCTAAATACACGAAGTAATTCCAATACAACGAATGAGGGGTTAAAATCACAGTATCGTTTTCCCAAGTGTCCCAAAACTCAAAATTTATAACGATTTGAGGGAAAATGTCTAAGTGATTTTCTTCAAAAGTTTTCTTTATTTGATAAATTGTAACGAGTCTATCTTGAAACAAAAAGTACATTAATGGAAGCGTTTTAGTTGTTAATTTACTTATTGTTCTTCATTTCAAAACTATGTATAAAAGTATGTAAATGTAAAAAAAGGATAAAAAAGGGTGTGTCATTTATTTCTGAAAAGAGGATTATTGACAACGATTGATATTTATAGATAATATATCAATCGGATTCACTGAAGCAAAATCGGAGTAGGGGAAGAGTGCAGGCAATAGTTAGATAGATATAGTTGCGATTACATAGTTGAAAATGGATTATAAGAAATAAAAAGCAAGAAAGGAATCCACACATGTCTCTTACAGGAAAAGTCAAAGTCTAATAATATTTTTCTTCAGACGCTTTGAAACAATTTTGTATTCGACTCCAATGTTTACAAAAGTAATTGTGTCATCAATCAGGGCTCTTAACAATGAGAAGTATTGAAAATTTGAATGCGGTACGTCCAAGTCTATAATGTCACTGAAGTAGAAAGATGCAACTCTAATAGTTACAGTAGTTTTTAAATCGGAAATACTTGATGATAAAATTTGTCCGGTGTGTTGTCCAAATCGAATGAATAAAGCGTTAGGCTGTTTTATGAATTTGGGTTGCATAGCATAGCATCCTTGAGGTGTATCTAAACGAGATATTAATTAACTTATAGAGTCTAATACAAATACTTTTTTTTATTTTTGAGACAAATTATTTTTTTATGAAAAAGATGATTTTTTTATTAACAGCTTTAAGGAGGTGCCACCACACTTCGAATGTTTGCATCATTTTGTGGTTGTTGTTGATGTGACGCCAGATTTGGGTATTCTACTTTATTATTTTCTGTATGACAATGCTCATCAATTTTATTTTCTCGAGGTTGATCCTCAACGCATTTGTAAGTTTTTTCTATTGTACTGTAAGGTTAATAATTACTAAGTGGTAAAAAATGATTGTTGTTCTGCGGGGCCGACGGTTTGGTTTCGTTAGAGAATACCGGTGTAAAGAACGATAAGATACAAAGATTATATGTTGCTTCTAATAGAATTTTCCAAAAACCTTGTTGGATATTTTGTGGATTTCGAACGCTCTTATGATTGTTACGATTACATCAGTTAAGAATTTTATGCACAAGAAACAAGCAAAATAAACTCCAATTTTTTCCAGATAAAAAGTGATGATTCCAAAAGTGCCTTTGAACTGGTCTGTAAAAAATGTAGGTGAAAGAAGAGAATCTAGATAAATTTGTCTGTTAATTCCCATTGCCGACGCATAGATATCTTTTTGAGAATAGTCTATGCTTCTTCCTTCTAGAACTTCTCTTGAAATTTTTGTCAAAACAGATTTTGAAGCTTCCGAATGCAAGATATTGTCCCAAAAAGATTTAAGTTGATTTGGTGTGTAAATTCCGGCACGTTGCGATTCGTAACCGGTAAATTTTGGAATAGAACTAATAACTCTTGAAGAGAATATTTTTGGCGGTTGTAAAGGAACAGGTGCTGGCATCAAATGGTACCATGAATTTTCATTATCAATATCTAATTGGTAGGCATTTTTGTAGCCTCCAACACAATCTACTTCGTTTGCAAAAGGGTAGGTTTGTCGAGTAATTGGGTCGACGAACATTGTCCTACCATCATAATGAATTGGAATCCGATCATAACACTGTTCAAGAACCTGAAGTGGTGAGTTTCGTTTTAGACAGTGGTACAGCCAACCTATGCTACCATCTGTGGCTAAGAACATCGAGCGGTTGCCGGTTAACATATATCAAGCTAAACGATTGTTTTGGATAGCCTGCATTAGTATCATTTGTTTTTGAGTTCGGTCAAGTTCGCATTTTTCTATGACCAAACTTTTCCATGCTTGTTTTATTTGCATGTAATTATGATATATGTTAAAATCCATTTTTACCGCAAGGTTAAGATCATAGTCTAACTTGTCTTTGTCTAAGTGTTCCCATGCAACAAAACCATTGTCGGATGTTCGGATCTGTTCATCTGAAGGCTTCCTATTAAACCCATTTACACTTAGGCTATTGTCAGTTTCAACACGAAGTTTATGAAAAAATTGTTGAGTTTTTGTTTTATAAGGTCTGCCAGTCTTCATATTAAATCCGCCTTTATAAGAAACATATAAGGAATCTAAATTTGTTCTGTAAATAAATTCTGGTTTTCCACACACCTTTTCTTTTTCATCAATTACTCTAATTTTTATGTCCATTTCAGCAGGAGAATACGTTCCTGGTCCTTCATAGGGCGTCTCCGGTTTTTCATCACTCACTATGAAATACTGTACGTTACCAAGTTCGTTTTCATGTTTTAGCATTTTTGCGTTTTGTGAAAATCTTTTAGTAACTATACAATTTTCCGGTGCCTCCCAATTGTATGCAAAGGGGTCGAGTGATGTCGAATGACAACCTCCTTCTGAGAGGGCACAAGGAAGTTTTAGTCCTTGACTGTTATAGACAGTTCTGTCATTAAGATCAATATCGAGTACAGTTTCTTGCATCAGGGTTTCAAAAGAGAAATGTTTAATTTGACCACGATTATCACAAGATGTTGATGATTCACCTTCAAGATCAACTCCCTGGTTTTTAAAGGAGACAGTTTTTATTCCATGTTTTATGTCAATTTCCATGTCATCATCGTCAAATTCGGTAACAGTAATTTTTCCAGTTTTATCAGCATTTAGGCATTGTTCGGGTAAAACAATAATATCGTATGTTATTATTGGAGCGTTGTGTACAATTGATGAATGGGAAAACATACCACAATTATAACGAATGAGCTTTGCAGTGACTTTGCACATAAGAGCTTTAACAAAGGTCCGATAAGACCGTTGATAAAGTGTTACATGTGTATCAACCATCTGAATGTTTTCGGGTGTAATTTTGCAAGGGGAAACTTGTGTTAAAGCATACATTTTCTTTTCTTTCATTTTAGAACAGTCATAATGAATGACCCTAAGTTTGTTAGATACGTCATTAATATCCTCAGTAGCGTTAATAACTATAGAAAGAGTACAAAAGTAGAAAAGACTAAGTAAATAAGAAAAATAGAGTTTTTCAAAACAAGGATATCTTTTCATCCTGTTCTTTTTTAGCGCTTCAAGTCGGGAATTAAGGCTATGAGTTGTAGTAATAGGCACTGCCAGTAAATGTTGACTGGATTTATTGCTACCTAAAACAAAGTTAAGTAAATCCGGCTTGATAGCGTGATGGCGGCTTGGCCGAGCGACTAGAAGTTCGCATATTATTATTATTATTATTTTCTAAAGTTTGTAAATTAGAAGGTCCTTGTTCCGATGTATTAGGGCGGAGAGGACTTAAATTAGGGTCTAGAGGTATTCTAGAATTGTGCTGTGGGCAAGGAGTTGAACTTCTTGTTCGACTACCGCTAGGCAGGTGTGTTTGGACTCGAGGTGGGTTGTCACGACCACCTGAACATGCTTCGTTGAATCCAGAATCGAAATTGGTAGGAGTTCGGTCAGGGTCGAAGTTCTGCACAGGGGAGTCTCTTCGTATGAAATTCTCCACGGGGAAATATTCGGTGTTAGTAGGGCTTTGGAAGGAGAATTTAGTCAAGGGACTGTTGAGTTTATTCATCTGACTTGTCATTAGATTATTATAAAATGTGTCACAATTATTTTTATCTATACCATATTCTAGGGTTAACTCTGGTATAGTTTCAGTAGCTGGGTAGTACTCGACTAGGTGATTTCTATGAGCGACCTTCCTGGTGGCCGGGTTGCTATCCAAAGTTAATTCATAGTTAACATTGGTTAGTTTTTTTTCTACAGTATAAGGACCTGATCTCAGTTCATGTAGTTTTTTTGACTTTCCTAACTCAATTTGATGGTTTTCCATTAGAACTTTTTGTCCAACCTCAAGTGGCTTGCCTAATTTGTGTTTGTTTCTATGTTTATGTGCGCGGTTATTGTTTTCTAAGCTCTTTTTATAAGCGTTATTGTATATTTTTCTGAATTGGTTTTCTCGCATAAGCAACGAATTGTTAATAGTCGGTTTTAGAAGTTTGTCAATTTCGGTGTTTTTTGAAGTTTGCAAGGTATGCCTGTGAAGAGGCAGGTCTTTGCAAAACTCGGAAGAGCATGTGAGTTGTGAATTTCGTAGGAGTCCTAACTTAAGTGACAGAGGTATCTGTGGTTTTTGTCCGAACACAATTTCATAAGGTGAGATTCCAGTACTAGCATTTGGAACCGTGATATGAGAAAATGCAAATTTTGGTGCCAGTTCGTCCCATTTATCTCGAGCTTGTTCTAGAAAAATTCGGAAATGTGCTCCTAGATGTTCGTTTTGGATCTCGACTTTACCATTAGTCCAAGGCGCATAAGCAGATCGAGGTGCGGGTGTTATACCTAATTCATGAATGTAACTCGCAAAATCTTGGTTCATGAATGCCGAACCCTTATCATAAACAAGTTTTTGTGGTATTCCAAAAGACAAGATGAACTTTTCTAAAGCTTTTATGGTGTCTACTGCGTCTGTGGAACGTACAGGGCATACTTGAATGAAACGCGAAAATGAATCGACAATAACTAAACAATGGTGTTTACCGTTCGATGGAGGATTTAAAGGTCCTTTGTGATCAATATGGACCGTATGAAAGGGGAATGGGACTGTATCAGTCCACTTTTCGAGAGGTGCTTCGTGGATATCTCTCCGTTTTTGTTTATTTTTTTGGCATTCAAGGCAATCAGCAATTAGGTTTTCAATCCATTTATACTTTCCGGGCCAATAAAAAAATCGTTTTACATTAGCAAGTGTTTTATCTAAACCTACATGACCTGACAGTTCACAATGAGCTAGCTGAAAAACTTTAAAGAACAATGACAGTGGTACACAAATTTTTAAGTATTCAAGATCTGGTTCGTCTGTTTGTTGTTGAATACATAAGATGTTGCCTACAAAACTCAGTTTTTCAAAGTTATTAATGTATGACATTATGGCTTTAGATTGTCGGAATTCAATTTTCTTTTCATCTTTGTTATTGTTCGTCCTTAATTGGCGAATTTGTTGTATCACTGGGTCTTTTAATTGTTCTTGACAAATTACCGATGTATTTAAATCAACTTCTTTAGAGAAGATTGTCAGTTTATCGATGAGTTCTCTTGCATCTTGTATTTTTGTATTTTCGGGAAATATTTTTGCTAATTCGGTTTTGTCTATACAAGTGCTATTTTTTACGAGAAAAACTTTATCGTATTCTAGAGGGAATCTGTACTCCGAGTCTGTGGTATTAGTTTGATCAATGTAGAGTTTGTCAAAATCTAATTCCGGTGACTGGTTCTCATTGAACAATTCAAATTCCGAAATTGGGTCAAAATTTTGTTCTGTTATCCCTTCATCAGGGTAGGAATCAATTTCTGTATAATGATCAGACGTTTCGTCTTCCTCCTGTTGATACAGGGGTTATTTCATGTTTGCGGTGACGCCTATAGTGGTTAATTGATGAACCATACGAGAAATCTTCCGAAATATTGTTTATTGAGCAAAGTCTGTTTTGATTATTGTCGTACTTTTGCTTTACCATTTTGTCATTTTTGAAAATGAATTTGTCGATACCCGTTATGCTTTGTTTTAGGATTGGAAAAAATCATCTGCTGGTCCCTTTTCATTATCACGCAAAATGAAGTATTTTCCTCGTTACCATGCTCGTCGTAAAAACTAATGTCTTTTGGCATCTTTTTGTGTTTAAGTTGATACTTGTCCAGATCTTTAAGTTTTACATTGCTTCTTAGGATGTCGGGAAAAGCTAAGTTTTTTCCTTCAGTCCAAATAATTTTCAAGTTCTGAAATTGAGATATTACTAACTGGTATCTAAAAAACCTGTGAGAGAGTTTTCCTCTTCTACCCCATAGATACATTAAAGGCTTATGGTCTGTGTACGCATATACGGGATGGGGAGAACCAATTAGGTAATGCTCATAAGTTTGTAATGCCGATATTACACCGCAAAGTTCGCGTGCTGTGGTACTCATTTTTTGTTCCTCTTTAGTGTAAATTCTAGAATTAAAAGACACTATTCGTTTCCCTTCTGGAAATTCTTGAACGAGAATAGAGCCTACTCCTATAGAAGAAGCGTCTACATGCACGTGGAAAGGGTATTTAGTATCAGGTATTGCTAAGATAGTATCTTCGCTAATCCTGTTTTTAATGTTGTTAAACAGTTTTTCGAGTTCTGTTGTCCAGACAAATTTAATTTCTGTGCGGGTTAGGTCATAAAATGGTTTGCAGTCAACATGCAAGTTTTTGATGTACATGCTGTAGAATCCTAAGCAACCTAGAACTCTCATGACATCACGTTTGTTTTCAGGCGACTTAAGTGCTTTTAAATCTGCTACTCGCTTCTTGACTGGTTGTATCCCATCTTTACCTACTACATGTCCCAAGAACTGTACTTTCCTAAGGAAAAATTTAGTCTTTTCAGGTTAAGCTTTCAATCCTGATTTCCTTAAAAGTTCATGGTACTTGTCAATTATTTCAAACATTTCGGTTTCATCTTGCGCTTGCATGATGGTGTCATCAATGTAGGTTATAGCCTGTTTTTTTTCTAATTAATGGTGCAAAATGGATAGTCATTATACGACTGAAGAAATTAGGTAGACCGCATAGGCCGTAAAATCCGCGTTCAAATGTGTATTGCTTTGGACCAATTACAAAACTTACCAGCTGTTTGGTTTCCTCAGTTAGAGGGACTTGGTTATAGGCTGAACAAAGATCACTGGTTGTGAAGAAATTACCTTTTAATCTAGTTAATAGACTTCCGATTGGTTCGAGTGGCCATGAATATCGACTAAGGTCTGTTATTGAATTCAGATATCGGGCATCTATAACCAGTTTTACTGTGTTCCCCTTGGGTAGGATTATGATTGGATTAATAAATTCTGATCCCATTTCTTTATCATTACCCATTTCCCGGATTATACCTGTTTTACACAGTTGTTCCAGAAGGTTTTCTAGTTTTCCTGATAATGTAATGGTAATTTGGATGGTCTTTGTTTTGTCAAAGTTGAATTAGGTAAAAATTTAACATGAAGTTTTTGCTTTATCTTTCCAACATCGTATTTGTGTTGAGAGTAAACGTCTTTATTTCTAGTAGTCCTCAGTAACTTGTCTAAGTTTTCGTCATTGATATCAGCTTGACTGAAATCAAATTTTTTGAGAAACGCTTGATCGGTTTTGTCAAATCTGTTAAATTTTTCTTTGGGAAGTTCAACGGGTCTGATGTTCTCATCAGTTGTTTCTAATTGTGGCTTAAGATCCTTGAGGTCGTCGCTAAAGTCTGTTTCTAATTCGTAGTTGTTATTAAAATCTTGTTGCCTTTTTCGCTTTTCTGTTTTCTTTTGTTTTTCAGGAGTTTTGCCTGCAAAGAAATTTTGAATTTTTGAAATTTTAGGACCTGGTTTTTCACTAACATGGAATATTTGATCCCAATTAGTGTCACTATTCATTAGGTGGTTTATGAATGCTACGTTGTCAACTACAGAAAATTCTGGGTCTTGTCTAATTTCAATGTCTTCTAAAGTGTGCCCAATAGGACCCTTTTGGATGACAACCTTGTTGTTTTGAGGATTGTTTAGCATTATTGGTAATTCTTTTTCCTTTCTAAAACACTGAACGTTGTAAGTATAAATTCCTTGAGCTTGCAGTTCACTTCCAATTACGAAGGAGGTTCCCTTTCTGAAGAATTCATTCGGAGGTCTAATTGATATTACTCGAGTTGATTTTGGTGCTAATGGTAGTTGCTGGTCAAGAGTTACAATTTTGTAAGAGCTAATGTATGGATAGCTTTTCGTTTGGTATCTAGATAATGTGACGGCTACTTCAGGGTAAGTTTTTAAATCAATTTTTGGAGTGGTTAGGTCAATAGATTTTACTGTAGATTCAAGGAAATCCATTCCCAACAAATTCGGCTTGCAACCATCTTTTGCTGAAACCCATGTGGTAACTTCCACTTGATACTTTCCTTCAATGTCGAAAGAAGTTTTGAAAGTAATTTGACCTAGAAGTTTTAGTTTCTCACCATTAACCGCTAAAGTATGATTTTTTGAAGCTTTCATCTCAATGTGTTGTAATTTACATAGTTCAAGATAAGTGTGGTAATTAATTATAGAGCTTGATGCTCCTGTGTCCAATAAAAACTGTGTTTCTAAGCCGTTATTTTTATTTTTGTCTCCGACGGATTGGTATAAATTAATATAGATATGTGAGTAACTTGCTTTGTTATCAGTAGTGTTTATGAACGGAGACCTGTCCAGTTTAAATACTCGTCGTTATGATTCTCATTATTGTAATAGTCTCTGGAAGTTTCACTGGTAAAGTGAACTCGAGGGCTTCGCCCTTCACTGTTATCTCTTGAATGAGTATTATTGTTTTGTCTAGTAGGTGTCCTATCCCGGTCATGGTCTCTACTCCTATTACGATATCGATTATCTGATCTTGGAGGACCGTTGCTTTGTCTATCCCTACTATTTTGCCTATTGTTATCTCTGTAAGAGTTGTTTCGATGGTTATTGTCTCGTTCCTGTGATCGGTTATCGTAAGAAGATGATCGGTAATTGTTTGAAGAGTTTGATGGGTACAGTGATCGATGTCGGTAGTCTGATCTAGAGTTGTTTTGATAATTGGATTGATTTTGGTTATAACTATTTCTCTGTCTGTCTCTAGAATTCCGATTGTCATAATTGTTTGATTTGTAATTTTGTTGACCTGGTGAATGGCTCCTACTACGTTTATAATTATCTGTGAACTTTTCTTGTTGTTGAGGTGGGTTTCGGTTTTCAAGATGTTGATGATTCACCTTCAAGATCAACTCCCTGGTTTTTAAAGGAGACAGTTTTTATTCCATGTTTTATGTCAATTTCCATGTCATCATCGTCAAATTCGGTAACAGTAATTTTTCCAGTTTTATCAGCATTTAGGCATTGTTCGGGTAAAACAATAATATCGTATGTTATTATTGGAGCGTTGTGTACAATTGATGAATGGGAAAACATACCACAATTATAACGAATGAGCTTTGCAGTGACTTTGCACATAAGAGCTTTAACAAAGGTCCGATAAGACCGTTGATAAAGTGTTACATGTGTATCAACCATCTGAATGTTTTCGGGTGTAATTTTGCAAGGGGAAACTTGTGTTAAAGCATACATTTTCTTTTCTTTCATTTTAGAACAGTCATAATGAATGACCCTAAGTTTGTTAGATACGTCATTAATATCCTCAGTAGCGTTAATAACTATAGAAAGAGTACAAAAGTAGAAAAGACTAAGTAAATAAGAAAAATAGAGTTTTTCAAAACAAGGATATCTTTTCATCCTGTTCTTTTTTAGCGCTTCAAGTCGGGAATTAAGGCTATGAGTTGTAGTAATAGGCACTGCCAGTAAATGTTGACTGGATTTATTGCTACCTAAAACAAAGTTAAGTAAATCCGGCTTGATAGCGTGATGGCGGCTTGGCCGAGCGACTAGAAGTTCGCATATTATTATTATTATTATTTTCTAAAGTTTGTAAATTAGAAGGTCCTTGTTCCGATGTATTAGGGCGGAGAGGACTTAAATTAGGGTCTAGAGGTATTCTAGAATTGTGCTGTGGGCAAGGAGTTGAACTTCTTGTTCGACTACCGCTAGGCAGGTGTGTTTGGACTCGAGGTGGGTTGTCACGACCACCTGAACATGCTTCGTTGAATCCAGAATCGAAATTGGTAGGAGTTCGGTCAGGGTCGAAGTTCTGCACAGGGGAGTCTCTTCGTATGAAATTCTCCACGGGGAAATATTCGGTGTTAGTAGGGCTTTGGAAGGAGAATTTAGTCAAGGGACTGTTGAGTTTATTCATCTGACTTGTCATTAGATTATTATAAAATGTGTCACAATTATTTTTATCTATACCATATTCTAGGGTTAACTCTGGTATAGTTTCAGTAGCTGGGTAGTACTCGACTAGGTGATTTCTATGAGCGACCTTCCTGGTGGCCGGGTTGCTATCCAAAGTTAATTCATAGTTAACATTGGTTAGTTTTTTTTCTACAGTATAAGGACCTGATCTCAGTTCATGTAGTTTTTTTGACTTTCCTAACTCAATTTGATGGTTTTCCATTAGAACTTTTTGTCCAACCTCAAGTGGCTTGCCTAATTTGTGTTTGTTTCTATGTTTATGTGCGCGGTTATTGTTTTCTAAGCTCTTTTTATAAGCGTTATTGTATATTTTTCTGAATTGGTTTTCTCGCATAAGCAACGAATTGTTAATAGTCGGTTTTAGAAGTTTGTCAATTTCGGTGTTTTTTGAAGTTTGCAAGGTATGCCTGTGAAGAGGCAGGTCTTTGCAAAACTCGGAAGAGCATGTGAGTTGTGAATTTCGTAGGAGTCCTAACTTAAGTGACAGAGGTATCTGTGGTTTTTGTCCGAACACAATTTCATAAGGTGAGATTCCAGTACTAGCATTTGGAACCGTGATATGAGAAAATGCAAATTTTGGTGCCAGTTCGTCCCATTTATCTCGAGCTTGTTCTAGAAAAATTCGGAAATGTGCTCCTAGATGTTCGTTTTGGATCTCGACTTTACCATTAGTCCAAGGCGCATAAGCAGATCGAGGTGCGGGTGTTATACCTAATTCATGAATGTAACTCGCAAAATCTTGGTTCATGAATGCCGAACCCTTATCATAAACAAGTTTTTGTGGTATTCCAAAAGACAAGATGAACTTTTCTAAAGCTTTTATGGTGTCTACTGCGTCTGTGGAACGTACAGGGTATACTTGAATGAAACGCGAAAATGAATCGACAATAACTAAACAATGGTGTTTACCGTTCGATGGAGGATTTAAAGGTCCTTTGTGATCAATATGGACCGTATGAAAGGGGAATGGGACTGTATCAGTCCACTTTTCGAGAGGTGCTTCGTGGATATCTCTCCGTTTTTGTTTATTTTTTTGGCATTCAAGGCAATCAGCAATTAGGTTTTCAATCCATTTATACTTTCCGGGCCAATAAAAAAATCGTTTTACATTAGCAAGTGTTTTATCTAAACCTACATGACCTGACAGTTCACAATGAGCTAGCTGAAAAACTTTAAAGAACAATGACAGTGGTACACAAATTTTTAAGTATTCAAGATCTGGTTCGTCTGTTTGTTGTTGAATACATAAGATGTTGCCTACAAAACTCAGTTTTTCAAAGTTATTAATGTATGACATTATGGCTTTAGATTGTCGGAATTCAATTTTCTTTTCATCTTTGTTATTGTTCGTCCTTAATTGGCGAATTTGTTGTATCACTGGGTCTTTTAATTGTTCTTGACAAATTACCGATGTATTTAAATCAACTTCTTTAGAGAAGATTGTCAGTTTATCGATGAGTTCTCTTGCATCTTGTATTTTTGTATTTTCGGGAAATATTTTTGCTAATTCGGTTTTGTCTATACAAGTGCTATTTTTTACGAGAAAAACTTTATCGTATTCTAGAGGGAATCTGTACTCCGAGTCTGTGGTATTAGTTTGATCAATGTAGAGTTTGTCAAAATCTAATTCCGGTGACTGGTTCTCATTGAACAATTCAAATTCCGAAATTGGGTCAAAATTTTGTTCTGTTATCCCTTCATCAGGGTAGGAATCAATTTCTGTATAATGATCAGACGTTTCGTCTTCCTCCTGTTGATACAGGGGTTATTTCATGTTTGCGGTGACGCCTATAGTGGTTAATTGATGAACCATACGAGAAATCTTCCGAAATATTGTTTATTGAGCAAAGTCTGTTTTGATTATTGTCGTACTTTTGCTTTACCATTTTGTCATTTTTGAAAATGAATTTGTCGATACCCGTTATGCTTTGTTTTAGGATTGGAAAAAATCATCTGCTGGTCCCTTTTCATTATCACGCAAAATGAAGTATTTTCCTCGTTACCATGCTCGTCGTAAAAACTAATGTCTTTTGGCATCTTTTTGTGTTTAAGTTGATACTTGTCCAGATCTTTAAGTTTTACATTGCTTCTTAGGATGTCGGGAAAAGCTAAGTTTTTTCCTTCAGTCCAAATAATTTTCAAGTTCTGAAATTGAGATATTACTAACTGGTATCTAAAAAACCTGTGAGAGAGTTTTCCTCTTCTACCCCATAGATACATTAAAGGCTTATGGTCTGTGTACGCATATACGGGATGGGGAGAACCAATTAGGTAATGCTCATAAGTTTGTAATGCCGATATTACACCGCAAAGTTCGCGTGCTGTGGTACTCATTTTTTGTTCCTCTTTAGTGTAAATTCTAGAATTAAAAGACACTATTCGTTTCCCTTCTGGAAATTCTTGAACGAGAATAGAGCCTACTCCTATAGAAGAAGCGTCTACATGCACGTGGAAAGGGTATTTAGTATCAGGTATTGCTAAGATAGTATCTTCGCTAATCCTGTTTTTAATGTTGTTAAACAGTTTTTCGAGTTCTGTTGTCCAGACAAATTTAATTTCTGTGCGGGTTAGGTCATAAAATGGTTTGCAGTCAACATGCAAGTTTTTGATGTACATGCTGTAGAATCCTAAGCAACCTAGAACTCTCATGACATCACGTTTGTTTTCAGGCGACTTAAGTGCTTTTAAATCTGCTACTCGCTTCTTGACTGGTTGTATCCCATCTTTACCTACTACATGTCCCAAGAACTGTACTTTCCTAAGGAAAAATTTAGTCTTTTCAGGTTAAGCTTTCAATCCTGATTTCCTTAAAAGTTCATGGTACTTGTCAATTATTTCAAACATTTCGGTTTCATCTTGCGCTTGCATGATGGTGTCATCAATGTAGGTTATAGCTTGTTTTTTTTCTAATTAATGGTGCAAAATGGATAGTCATTATACGACTGAAGAAATTAGGTAGACCGCATAGGCCGTAAAATCCGCGTTCAAATGTGTATTGCTTTGGACCAATTACAAAACTTACCAGCTGTTTGGTTTCCTCAGTTAGAGGGACTTGGTTATAGGCTGAACAAAGATCACTGGTTGTGAAGAAATTACCTTTTAATCTAGTTAATAGACTTCCGATTGGTTCGAGTGGCCATGAATATCGACTAAGGTCTGTTATTGAATTCAGATATCGGGCATCTATAACCAGTTTTACTGTGTTCCCCTTGGGTAGGATTATGATTGGATTAATAAATTCTGATCCCATTTCTTTATCATTACCCATTTCCCGGATTATACCTGTTTTACACAGTTGTTCCAGAAGGTTTTCTAGTTTTCCTGATAATGTAATGGTAATTTGGATGGTCTTTGTTTTGTCAAAGTTGAATTAGGTAAAAATTTAACATGAAGTTTTTGCTTTATCTTTCCAACATCGTATTTGTGTTGAGAGTAAACGTCTTTATTTCTAGTAGTCCTCAGTAACTTGTCTAAGTTTTCGTCATTGATATCAGCTTGACTGAAATCAAATTTTTTGAGAAACGCTTGATCGGTTTTGTCAAATCTGTTAAATTTTTCTTTGGGAAGTTCAACGGGTCTGATGTTCTCATCAGTTGTTTCTAATTGTGGCTTAAGATCCTTGAGGTCGTCGCTAAAGTCTGTTTCTAATTCGTAGTTGTTATTAAAATCTTGTTGCCTTTTTCGCTTTTCTGTTTTCTTTTGTTTTTCAGGAGTTTTGCCTGCAAAGAAATTTTGAATTTTTGAAATTTTAGGACCTGGTTTTTCACTAACATGGAATATTTGATCCCAATTAGTGTCACTATTCATTAGGTGGTTTATGAATGCTACGTTGTCAACTACAGAAAATTCTGGGTCTTGTCTAATTTCAATGTCTTCTAAAGTGTGCCCAATAGGACCCTTTTGGATGACAACCTTGTTGTTTTGAGGATTGTTTAGCATTATTGGTAATTCTTTTTCCTTTCTAAAACACTGAACGTTGTAAGTATGAATTCCTTGAGCTTGCAGTTCACTTCCAATTACGAAGGAGGTTCCCTTTCTGAAGAATTCATTCGGAGGTCTAATTGATATTACTCGAGTTGATTTTGGTGCTAATGGTAGTTGCTGGTCAAGAGTTACAATTTTGTAAGAGCTAATGTATGGATAGCTTTTCGTTTGGTATCTAGATAATGTGACGGCTACTTCAGGGTAAGTTTTTAAATCAATTTTTGGAGTGGTTAGGTCAATAGATTTTACTGTAGATTCAAGGAAATCCATTCCCAACAAATTCGGCTTGCAACCATCTTTTGCTGAAACCCATGTGGTAACTTCCACTTGATACTTTCCTTCAATGTCGAAAGAAGTTTTGAAAGTAATTTGACCTAGAAGTTTTAGTTTCTCACCATTAACCGCTAAAGTATGATTTTTTGAAGCTTTCATCTCAATGTGTTGTAATTTACATAGTTCAAGATAAGTGTGGTAATTAATTATAGAGCTTGATGCTCCTGTGTCCAATAAAAACTGTGTTTCTAAGCCGTTATTTTTATTTTTGTCTCCGACGGATTGGTATAAATTAATATAGATATGTGAGTAACTTGCTTTGTTATCAGTAGTGTTTATGAACGGAGACCTGTCCAGTTTAAATACTCGTCGTTATGATTCTCATTATTGTAATAGTCTCTGGAAGTTTCACTGGTAAAGTGAACTCGAGGGCTTCGCCCTTCACTGTTATCTCTTGAATGAGTATTATTGTTTTGTCTAGTAGGTGTCCTATCCCGGTCATGGTCTCTACTCCTATTACGATATCGATTATCTGATCTTGGAGGACCGTTGCTTTGTCTATCCCTACTATTTTGCCTATTGTTATCTCTGTAAGAGTTGTTTCGATGGTTATTGTCTCGTTCCTGTGATCGGTTATCGTAAGAAGATGATCGGTAATTGTTTGAAGAGTTTGATGGGTACAGTGATCGATGTCGGTAGTCTGATCTAGAGTTGTTTTGATAATTGGATTGATTTTGGTTATAACTATTTCTCTGTCTGTCTCTAGAATTCCGATTGTCATAATTGTTTGATTTGTAATTTTGTTGACCTGGTGAATGGCTCCTACTACGTTTATAATTATCTGTGAACTTTTCTTGTTGTTGAGGTGGGTTTCGGTTTTCAAGATGTTGATGATTCACCTTCAAGATCAACTCCCTGGTTTTTAAAGGAGACAGTTTTTATTCCATGTTTTATGTCAATTTCCATGTCATCATCGTCAAATTCGGTAACAGTAATTTTTCCAGTTTTATTAGCATTTAGGCATTGTTCGGGTAAAACAATAATATCGTATGTTATTATTGGAGCGTTGTGTACAATTGATGAATGGGAAAACATACCACAATTATAACGAATGAGCTTTGCAGTGACTTTGCACATAAGAGCTTTAACAAAGGTCCGATAAGACCGTTGATAAAGTGTTACATGTGTATCAACCATCTGAATGTTTTCGGGTGTAATTTTGCAAGGGGAAACTTGTGTTAAAGCATACATTTTCTTTTCTTTCATTTTAGAACAGTCATAATGAATGACCCTAAGTTTGTTAGATACGTCATTAATATCCTCAGTAGCGTTAATAACTATAGAAAGAGTACAAAAGTAGAAAAGACTAAGTAAATAAGAAAAATAGAGTTTTTCAAAACAAGGATATCTTTTCATCCTGTTCTTTTTTAGCGCTTCAAGTCGGGAATTAAGGCTATGAGTTGTAGTAATAGGCACTGCCAGTAAATGTTGACTGGATTTATTGCTACCTAAAACAAAGTTAAGTAAATCCGGCTTGATAGCGTGATGGCGGCTTGGCCGAGCGACTAGAAGTTCGCATATTATTATTATTATTATTTTCTAAAGTTTGTAAATTAGAAGGTCCTTGTTCCGATGTATTAGGGCGGAGAGGACTTAAATTAGGGTCTAGAGGTATTCTAGAATTGTGCTGTGGGCAAGGAGTTGAACTTCTTGTTCGACTACCGCTAGGCAGGTGTGTTTGGACTCGAGGTGGGTTGTCACGACCACCTGAACATGCTTCGTTGAATCCAGAATCGAAATTGGTAGGAGTTCGGTCAGGGTCGAAGTTCTGCACAGGGGAGTCTCTTCGTATGAAATTCTCCACGGGGAAATATTCGGTGTTAGTAGGGCTTTGGAAGGAGAATTTAGTCAAGGGACTGTTGAGTTTATTCATCTGACTTGTCATTAGATTATTATAAAATGTGTCACAATTATTTTTATCTATACCATATTCTAGGGTTAACTCTGGTATAGTTTCAGTAGCTGGGTAGTACTCGACTAGGTGATTTCTATGAGCGACCTTCCTGGTGGCCGGGTTGCTATCCAAAGTTAATTCATAGTTAACATTGGTTAGTTTTTTTTCTACAGTATAAGGACCTGATCTCAGTTCATGTAGTTTTTTTGACTTTCCTAACTCAATTTGATGGTTTTCCATTAGAACTTTTTGTCCAACCTCAAGTGGCTTGCCTAATTTGTGTTTGTTTCTATGTTTATGTGCGCGGTTATTGTTTTCTAAGCTCTTTTTATAAGCGTTATTGTATATTTTTCTGAATTGGTTTTCTCGCATAAGCAACGAATTGTTAATAGTCGGTTTTAGAAGTTTGTCAATTTCGGTGTTTTTTGAAGTTTGCAAGGTATGCCTGTGAAGAGGCAGGTCTTTGCAAAACTCGGAAGAGCATGTGAGTTGTGAATTTCGTAGGAGTCCTAACTTAAGTGACAGAGGTATCTGTGGTTTTTGTCCGAACACAATTTCATAAGGTGAGATTCCAGTACTAGCATTTGGAACCGTGATATGAGAAAATGCAAATTTTGGTGCCAGTTCGTCCCATTTATCTCGAGCTTGTTCTAGAAAAATTCGGAAATGTGCTCCTAGATGTTCGTTTTGGATCTCGACTTTACCATTAGTCCAAGGCGCATAAGCAGATCGAGGTGCGGGTGTTATACCTAATTCATGAATGTAACTCGCAAAATCTTGGTTCATGAATGCCGAACCCTTATCATAAACAAGTTTTTGTGGTATTCCAAAAGACAAGATGAACTTTTCTAAAGCTTTTATGGTGTCTACTGCGTCTGTGGAACGTACAGGGTATACTTGAATGAAACGCGAAAATGAATCGACAATAACTAAACAATGGTGTTTACCGTTCGATGGAGGATTTAAAGGTCCTTTGTGATCAATATGGACCGTATGAAAGGGGAATGGGACTGTATCAGTCCACTTTTCGAGAGGTGCTTCGTGGATATCTCTCCGTTTTTGTTTATTTTTTTGGCATTCAAGGCAATCAGCAATTAGGTTTTCAATCCATTTATACTTTCCGGGCCAATAAAAAAATCGTTTTACATTAGCAAGTGTTTTATCTAAACCTACATGACCTGACAGTTCACAATGAGCTAGCTGAAAAACTTTAAAGAACAATGACAGTGGTACACAAATTTTTAAGTATTCAAGATCTGGTTCGTCTGTTTGTTGTTGAATACATAAGATGTTGCCTACAAAACTCAGTTTTTCAAAGTTATTAATGTATGACATTATGGCTTTAGATTGTCGGAATTCAATTTTCTTTTCATCTTTGTTATTGTTCGTCCTTAATTGGCGAATTTGTTGTATCACTGGGTCTTTTAATTGTTCTTGACAAATTACCGATGTATTTAAATCAACTTCTTTAGAGAAGATTGTCAGTTTATCGATGAGTTCTCTTGCATCTTGTATTTTTGTATTTTCGGGAAATATTTTTGCTAATTCGGTTTTGTCTATACAAGTGCTATTTTTTACGAGAAAAACTTTATCGTATTCTAGAGGGAATCTGTACTCCGAGTCTGTGGTATTAGTTTGATCAATGTAGAGTTTGTCAAAATCTAATTCCGGTGACTGGTTCTCATTGAACAATTCAAATTCCGAAATTGGGTCAAAATTTTGTTCTGTTATCCCTTCATCAGGGTAGGAATCAATTTCTGTATAATGATCAGACGTTTCGTCTTCCTCCTGTTGATACAGGGGTTATTTCATGTTTGCGGTGACGCCTATAGTGGTTAATTGATGAACCATACGAGAAATCTTCCGAAATATTGTTTATTGAGCAAAGTCTGTTTTGATTATTGTCGTACTTTTGCTTTACCATTTTGTCATTTTTGAAAATGAATTTGTCGATACCCGTTATGCTTTGTTTTAGGATTGGAAAAAATCATCTGCTGGTCCCTTTTCATTATCACGCAAAATGAAGTATTTTCCTCGTTACCATGCTCGTCGTAAAAACTAATGTCTTTTGGCATCTTTTTGTGTTTAAGTTGATACTTGTCCAGATCTTTAAGTTTTACATTGCTTCTTAGGATGTCGGGAAAAGCTAAGTTTTTTCCTTCAGTCCAAATAATTTTCAAGTTCTGAAATTGAGATATTACTAACTGGTATCTAAAAAACCTGTGAGAGAGTTTTCCTCTTCTACCCCATAGATACATTAAAGGCTTATGGTCTGTGTACGCATATACGGGATGGGGAGAACCAATTAGGTAATGCTCATAAGTTTGTAATGCCGATATTACACCGCAAAGTTCGCGTGCTGTGGTACTCATTTTTTGTTCCTCTTTAGTGTAAATTCTAGAATTAAAAGACACTATTCGTTTCCCTTCTGGAAATTCTTGAACGAGAATAGAGCCTACTCCTATAGAAGAAGCGTCTACATGCACGTGGAAAGGGTATTTAGTATCAGGTATTGCTAAGATAGTATCTTCGCTAATCCTGTTTTTAATGTTGTTAAACAGTTTTTCGAGTTCTGTTGTCCAGACAAATTTAATTTCTGTGCGGGTTAGGTCATAAAATGGTTTGCAGTCAACATGCAAGTTTTTGATGTACATGCTGTAGAATCCTAAGCAACCTAGAACTCTCATGACATCACGTTTGTTTTCAGGCGACTTAAGTGCTTTTAAATCTGCTACTCGCTTCTTGACTGGTTGTATCCCATCTTTACCTACTACATGTCCCAAGAACTGTACTTTCCTAAGGAAAAATTTAGTCTTTTCAGGTTAAGCTTTCAATCCTGATTTCCTTAAAAGTTCATGGTACTTGTCAATTATTTCAAACATTTCGGTTTCATCTTGCGCTTGCATGATGGTGTCATCAATGTAGGTTATAGCTTGTTTTTTTTCTAATTAATGGTGCAAAATGGATAGTCATTATACGACTGAAGAAATTAGGTAGACCGCATAGGCCGTAAAATCCGCGTTCAAATGTGTATTGCTTTGGACCAATTACAAAACTTACCAGCTGTTTGGTTTCCTCAGTTAGAGGGACTTGGTTATAGGCTGAACAAAGATCACTGGTTGTGAAGAAATTACCTTTTAATCTAGTTAATAGACTTCCGATTGGTTCGAGTGGCCATGAATATCGACTAAGGTCTGTTATTGAATTCAGATATCGGGCATCTATAACCAGTTTTACTGTGTTCCCCTTGGGTAGGATTATGATTGGATTAATAAATTCTGATCCCATTTCTTTATCATTACCCATTTCCCGGATTATACCTGTTTTACACAGTTGTTCCAGAAGGTTTTCTAGTTTTCCTGATAATGTAATGGTAATTTGGATGGTCTTTGTTTTGTCAAAGTTGAATTAGGTAAAAATTTAACATGAAGTTTTTGCTTTATCTTTCCAACATCGTATTTGTGTTGAGAGTAAACGTCTTTATTTCTAGTAGTCCTCAGTAACTTGTCTAAGTTTTCGTCATTGATATCAGCTTGACTGAAATCAAATTTTTTGAGAAACGCTTGATCGGTTTTGTCAAATCTGTTAAATTTTTCTTTGGGAAGTTCAACGGGTCTGATGTTCTCATCAGTTGTTTCTAATTGTGGCTTAAGATCCTTGAGGTCGTCGCTAAAGTCTGTTTCTAATTCGTAGTTGTTATTAAAATCTTGTTGCCTTTTTCGCTTTTCTGTTTTCTTTTGTTTTTCAGGAGTTTTGCCTGCAAAGAAATTTTGAATTTTTGAAATTTTAGGACCTGGTTTTTCACTAACATGGAATATTTGATCCCAATTAGTGTCACTATTCATTAGGTGGTTTATGAATGCTACGTTGTCAACTACAGAAAATTCTGGGTCTTGTCTAATTTCAATGTCTTCTAAAGTGTGCCCAATAGGACCCTTTTGGATGACAACCTTGTTGTTTTGAGGATTGTTTAGCATTATTGGTAATTCTTTTTCCTTTCTAAAACACTGAACGTTGTAAGTATGAATTCCTTGAGCTTGCAGTTCACTTCCAATTACGAAGGAGGTTCCCTTTCTGAAGAATTCATTCGGAGGTCTAATTGATATTACTCGAGTTGATTTTGGTGCTAATGGTAGTTGCTGGTCAAGAGTTACAATTTTGTAAGAGCTAATGTATGGATAGCTTTTCGTTTGGTATCTAGATAATGTGACGGCTACTTCAGGGTAAGTTTTTAAATCAATTTTTGGAGTGGTTAGGTCAATAGATTTTACTGTAGATTCAAGGAAATCCATTCCCAACAAATTCGGCTTGCAACCATCTTTTGCTGAAACCCATGTGGTAACTTCCACTTGATACTTTCCTTCAATGTCGAAAGAAGTTTTGAAAGTAATTTGACCTAGAAGTTTTAGTTTCTCACCATTAACCGCTAAAGTATGATTTTTTGAAGCTTTCATCTCAATGTGTTGTAATTTACATAGTTCAAGATAAGTGTGGTAATTAATTATAGAGCTTGATGCTCCTGTGTCCAATAAAAACTGTGTTTCTAAGCCGTTATTTTTATTTTTGTCTCCGACGGATTGGTATAAATTAATATAGATATGTGAGTAACTTGCTTTGTTATCAGTAGTGTTTATGAACGGAGACCTGTCCAGTTTAAATACTCGTCGTTATGATTCTCATTATTGTAATAGTCTCTGGAAGTTTCACTGGTAAAGTGAACTCGAGGGCTTCGCCCTTCACTGTTATCTCTTGAATGAGTATTATTGTTTTGTCTAGTAGGTGTCCTATCCCGGTCATGGTCTCTACTCCTATTACGATATCGATTATCTGATCTTGGAGGACCGTTGCTTTGTCTATCCCTACTATTTTGCCTATTGTTATCTCTGTAAGAGTTGTTTCGATGGTTATTGTCTCGTTCCTGTGATCGGTTATCGTAAGAAGATGATCGGTAATTGTTTGAAGAGTTTGATGGGTACAGTGATCGATGTCGGTAGTCTGATCTAGAGTTGTTTTGATAATTGGATTGATTTTGGTTATAACTATTTCTCTGTCTGTCTCTAGAATTCCGATTGTCATAATTGTTTGATTTGTAATTTTGTTGACCTGGTGAATGGCTCCTACTACGTTTATAATTATCTGTGAACTTTTCTTGTTGAGGTGGGTTTCGGTTTTCGTTTTTAAAGTCCTTGTACTTAAAGCAGAAAGCTATTGTGTGACCTGAACGTTTGCAAAACTTGCAGAATCTAGTCTGGTTTTGTTTGAATCTGGGATTGTCGTTGTTGTATGTGGCGTTTATTTTATGATCTTTCATTAAATTTGCAATTTCTGTGAGTTGGTTTTTTAACCCTTCTATTTCTATTTTTTTGTCGATACTACTTGAGGCAGTACCCGTGAATTCACTGCTAACAGAAAAACTTAAGTCTTTAGTTGCTACATGATCCTGTAATTGTTGCCAAGTTGTAGCTGGGTTTTCTATTAACCGCTGATGTGCCTTTTGCTTGAGTGCAGGTGGCGTTAATCCTCTTACAAGGTACTCCATACACTTAGCGTTACGCTGGTCGTTGTTAAAATCTGGATCTGGCCATCCTTTTTCAACTGCTTTTGTTACTCGGTGTGTATAGCTTTTTATCAACTCATCTGGTTGCCTTTTAATACTCTCGACTTCAATTCTTTTCCTATACTTGTCTTTTGCATCAGTAAAACGGTCAATGAACTGATTTCTAACTTCGTTCCATGCTAAACCTGGTGCTAAGGTTTCAAACCATTGGGCTGCGGGCCCACGCAAAACCGAACCAAACAATGCTTTTTGTCTAGTGTCGTATGCTGCTTGCAAATCAGCATCCGCAGGATCTCTTGTTCCTAGTGAGAATTGGATTTTTCTTTGTATTAAACTAAAGAATTCCTGGGCATCTTCAGATGGGTCTAAACCTGTAAATTTCTCTAACGCTATGTCGGGGTACGCAACAACGTTCGCTGCCATGTTTTGTTTTAGTATATGAAAAGAATATTTTATACGAAAGTGCTATTAGTTTGAGTAATTAGTGTAGAAAATATATTTGTTATAACAATTAAGTAATTAAACACTAATACTAAAGTAGAAAGTTGAACTGTTTGTTTTGTGTTATGAATTTTATTTGTTTAGGACCGTTTAATGATTGTATTTTGAATTCAAAGTTTTCGCCGTTATCAGTGCTAAAAATTTCAACCCAAGAGTAAATATTGGTTTGCTCAACGGTAAAATTTAATAACCAAGGATAAGTGCTTTCAGAGTGTTTAAATTCAACAGAGTATTGGTAAAATCTGTTTATTTTTGAAAATCGAATTTGTATGGCAAATTCTGTTTTTATAAGTAATTTAACTCTATCTGGTAAACTCGGATCGTCAGGAGAAACGTTGATGTATTTGGGTTTAATGATTTTTAAGATTTGTAAGCCAAACGGGGAAATTTTATTTTGGTGGCTCATGCACACACAATATGATAACGTTTATGCTAATTCTATCACACTGTTCTGATTTCTTAGAGCACACAAAAGTTCCTTAAAGTTTGGGTTGGTCCACTTGTAAGTTATGTAGATTTCAGTTTCTGTTTCGCTAGAAGAGTGATGGTAAATGCATAAAAAGTTTCTGTTCTGGTCTGTTAAATAATATGAAACTTTGCCTATTTTGTTATGTACTTTAATACTTATATTTAGATCTTGAACGTTTACTTTAATATATGACATATAAATAACATAGAACAATTGTTTTTGTTGTTTTATTAATGTATTTTTGTATGAAATTACACAGAAGACAGTATAAAAACGTTTAGTACGGGATGTTTAGTACATCAGTAGTAGTATTTTTGTAGCTATTATTGTGTTTAAATATTGTTTCTAAAGTGCTTGAGTCTGTTAATGACCGTATTTTAACATGAGACAACAACTTTTCTATGATAAATTTGTGTACAAATTGGGTTAAAAAGGCTAGTTTACGCTCTTTTAATTAATTATTGGCTAAATTTTCTGCGGGAATCTCGATCACACTGTTTTTAGTTTTTAACGAAGTTAGTAAATTCTGAAAATTAGGGTTCTCAGATGCATAAGTTATACAAAAATCAGCGGGAGAATTATGTTCAAACACGTAGAAAATAGCTAAGAAAGTAATTCCGTCAGTAATAAACCGTGTTATTTTACCCCTTCTAATGTTTTCTATTGCTGTTAGATTAAGATGTTCTACAATAACTATTCCAGTTTGGTCAATGCACTGTTTAAAACCTCTATTGGTGAATTTGTACTTGTGAAACCGGTTAAAATGGGGGAATTCTCATGAATTTATGTTATTTTCAGGCTAAAAATTTATGTTGGGGATAAAATTTAGTTTAAAACCCGTTATTCTTTGTTAAATTTGAGCCTTATTGAGATTTATGTGGTCAAAACTTGGTTAATATTTACTAATTTTGTGTAAAAATGACGTTAATATGGCTATTTTCTTGAGTAATATTGGTTAAAATTGGAT
The DNA here is from genome assembly GCF_964194025.1 of Convolutriloba macropyga. Taxonomy (NCBI): domain Eukaryota; kingdom Metazoa; phylum Xenacoelomorpha; order Acoela; family Convolutidae; genus Convolutriloba; species Convolutriloba macropyga. The sequence continues at coordinate 2,279 of NW_027453576.1, read as the reverse complement.
AAGAATGATGTTTTTAAGGCTTAAATGTGATTAGTATCCGTTAAATTATGATAAAAGTGACGTTAATTTTGTTAAAATCTGGTTAATATTTGAGAATTTAGGTCAAAATGATAATTATTTGGTTAAAATTTGATTAATATTACCCCACCCGAGTCAAGGAATTGATAAAACAGAGTGAATATTCAACAAAGGAAGGCTTAAATTTAACCAAAATTGGGTTAGTTAATGTGAAAATGCAACAACGTGTGCTTAAATGTGTAGAAAATTAGATATAAATTAGACTAAACACGTATTGGGGGGATGAATTCTGGTTAAATTTACGTTAAATTGTTTGAAAATGCTATATTTTGGTCAAAAATTCAGTAAAAATTAGACATATGTTACTCTAAATATGATTTGGGGGGATTATTTTTGGTTAAAAATCGGCTATTTAGTGTGAAAATGCTAAAATTCTGCTGTTAATTTGGTGAAAATTGGCTAAAGTTTAGTTTAATTAGGTGTTGGGGCGGTGAAATTTGGATAATTTTTGGTTATTTGGAGTGTATATGCTACAATTTAATCATCAATTTGGTCCAAATCGGGTCAGAAATAGTCTAAACAAGTTTTGTGGGGATAAATTCTGTATAAATTCCGATTATTTAGAGTGAAAATACTAGAATTTAACCATAAATTTGGTCAAAATCGGGTTAGAAATAGACTAAACAGGTTATGGGGGGATGAATTTTGTATAACTTTCAATTATTTAGAGTGAAAATACTAAAATTCAACCATAAATTTGGTGAAAATTGGGTTAAATTCAAATTAAATACGTTTTGGGGGATAAAATCTGGTTGAATTTCGGTTATTTAAAGTGTAAATACTAAAATTTAACCATAAATTTGATGAAAATTGTGTGAAAATTAGGCTAAATAGGTTTTGGGGGGATGATTTTTGGTTAAATTTTGACTATAAAATGTAAAAGTACTTCAATTGTTATATAAATAAACTAAAAATTGGACATAGATTACCCCCACCCGGGTCAGAACAATTTTACAAGAGCAAAGAATCAGTTGCCTGTTACTATTTTAATAAAAATTTACTGTATTTCGGTCGTAAATTTGATATAAATTACTCTATTTGTTTGGCTATTAGTGTGCTTTCACTTCTGTGGTAGTGGTTATTTTACTATTTTAATCCGATCGGGTAGATAACAAAAATTCAGGCGTGATTCTTTCCTCTGGGCGCACCAGTTATCAAATTTGGCTGGGCTGCTACAGATCACACAATACGGGATCTCTTTATGTATGCCAGTCAAACTTGACAAAAGATATAACAAATCGAAGGCAAAGATATATGCCTAAGACCTGTCTGTGCTATAAGTCTCAATTTAAAGTAGTTGGGGGGCTGAAAAGTTCAATTAATTAAATAGATAGTTTAAATGAACAAGCTTACACTGAGTAGTATTAAACCGGGTTGAGCTGTTACTTGGTTGTGTTGTTGTTAAGTGAGTGCGTCGTTGAAACTTCTTCCAGTCGATTTCTCACAAGTATGTTCTGTTTGAAAATTTGCTAAGTTGGAAATCTTTAATAAAATTTCTCTGTTTAAATTTAGGAATTTATTTTGCAAGAAAAATGAAGCAGTTGTCTGCTGCTCGTCGTTGGCTCTGTTATTTGTCTCTCATTTTATTCCGTCCCACTTCGCTGAGAGAAACAATTAATTCCTCTCAGCTCCGTTTGGGCCGATAGGGAGCGAATCACAAACTCACGTTCATAGTGAGGTGCTTCTTAATTTTCCTATTGGCCGAGAAGGCAAGAGAATTAACTCTTTTTTTATCTCACGGAAAAATTATTGAAACTCCAAAAAATAATAAAAATCTAAAAAGCTGAGAGCATCAATTATCGATTTCGTAGGCGCCTGTTTTCTGCTTTTCCCCTCTTCTAAAACCGCAACAATTATTGTTTTTCTTGGGGGCTTTTTATGAGACTCTATTGTCTTTTCCCCTGAAGCAATCTGCTTCATCTTTATTGAACTTGGGGGGGGGGGGGGCGGGAAGGATCTGCATTGCAACTGTCAAAAGCAGAAGTAATTTAAATCAAAAGAAACTGTGGTTTTACAGGCCGCCTACGTTCAACAATGTACATTTTCTATCCTGGATATAAGCGAGGAGATCCAGGCCTAAAGTTAAATAAGTCGAACCGAGTTGTTTAAATACTTGTGTACTGGTAGTCTTAATAAGCGTTAGTTTGTTTAGCGCGCGGCGAAAGAATGGTTAATTAGCGCCTAAATACGTTCGCTTTAAT
>NW_027453575.1:0-92106 GCF_964194025.1 Convolutriloba macropyga | reverse complement strand
CGGGTTGACCAAACTTACTAACCATAAAAGGGGCCATTTATGGTCCACAAAAGTCCACAAAAATTTCCGTTTTCTGATCTTGCTATGGTTAGTAAGTTTCCATATATGGTCCGTTTTATGGATAATAAGTTTTTCTACGAGAGCATTATTTTTTTCCTACTATGCTAATATATGATTGAAGAGAGGGCCCTGCCATATATGATCCGTTTTATGGTTAGTATGTTTCCATATATGGTCCGTCCGCTTTATGGATAGTAAGTTTACATATATGGTCCGTTTTATGGTTAGTAAGTTTACATATATGGTCCGTTTTATGGCTAGTAATTTTTCATATATGGCCTGTTTTATATACGGATCATATATGGCAGGGCCCTCTCTTTCATTCATATATTAGCATAGTATGAAAAAATTGCTCTTGTAGAAAAACTTATTTTCCATAAAACGGACCATATATGCTACTAACCATAGCAACATCATAAAAGGGAATTTTTATGGACTTTTATAGACCATATATGGCCCGTTTTATGTTTAGTAAGTTTGTCTGATCATAGGACGCTTCGAGAGCTGCAATAGGTTAAATACTGTCGAAAAAAAATCTACAGTTGAACTAACGAACAAGTTTTTGAGATTTTCCAGTATGTTTTTTTGTGTGTGTTCCCCTCCTCCTTCTCTCAACCGGGCTGGGGACCGGCTACGGCGGAGCTACAAACACAAGAATAGGAGAATTGAGTCCGAGCAAACGGTAAAAATCTGCGCTCTAAGACTCTCTCCGAGTAAAACCAAACAAACAAAACAAAACATAACAAAACAAATTATAAGTTAGTAAATTTGTAAAATATAAATCAGTAAGTTTGTCTGATAAAAGGACGTTTCGAGAGCTGAAATAGGTAAAATACTGTCGGAAAAAACCTACAGTTGAACTAAGGAGCAACTTTTCGAGAATTTCCAGTATTTTTTGGGTTTTTTCCCCTCCTCCTTCTCTCAACCGCGCTGGGGACCGGCTACGGCGGAGTTACAAACACAAATATACGAGAAATAAGTCCGAGCAAACGGTAAAAATCTAAGACTCTCTTTGAGCAAAACATTTTCCGAGTAAAACTCTTCCCAACATTTTGAAAAAAGCTATATATGATAAAAGAAAATTCGCTTATTTCGTACCAAAACAACGAGAAAACGAACTTTTTTTCTATGCAAGCTAGATCGGAAATTCATTTTGACTCAGAATCTACATGCGATGAGGAACTCCAACTTTGAGTTTCGTATGATTTGAACAACTTCCTAACATTTTGAAGAAAGCTATATATGAAAAAACCCACTCGATGGAAAAATGAAACTCGCACACCAATTTTGGTTGGGTTTGAACAACTCGTTGATGCTGCCCAGAAAGCTAATTTTGAAAAATAGATTGAGCTCATTTGTTACTTTTAACAAAGACATCTAAACGTTTTTCCTTGTAAAGCCATAGCACCTCCTTTACAACTCATCCAACACTGAGAGCAGTTTTCAGCCGCACAAGTCAGCTAACAAAATACCACTTCACAGTGTTTTCAAAATCATAGAGAAGATTTTGAGGATTGATTTTTTCGAAGAGCTATTTTTGGCAGAATAGCAAAACAACAAGTTACGACCTACTTTCCGGTAATTCATTGACTAATGATTAAAGCTACCCTATAACCCATCATCATAGTGCCACTCCTACCTCAAGTTTCATCCGATTTGAACAACAACTCAACGGTTTCAGGAGAGCTTCTTTTAAAAATTTTGCCGCCATATGTGCAAATTTTAGCCAAAGAAATTCGAAATTTTTGCATAAGCAAACTACAACAAAATGCTTTTGAATTCTAAAATCTACATACATAGAGAGACTTGCACACGAATTTTGATTGGATTTGGATAACTCCTTGACGTTTTCAAGTAAGCTATATTTAAAAAAAAATCTGTTTCGCTTATGTGCAACTTTTAGGCAACGAATTCCCATTGCAAGAGTCAATTGCAATGAGAATTTCATAAATGGCATGGGATCTCTGACTATGAGATTGGAATGACTTTAAAAACACCTAGAGATTTCGTAATAAGCATTATATTAAAATATATATTTCGTTTATTTGAGATATATTAGAACAGAATAAAATAGCCTCTTTTAAGATCAAAGCAAAACAACCCCTTTTTTAAATATGTTAACTGTCTCTATATTACGTCAAACTGAGAATAAGAAGATCTTCAAGCAAGTGGAAAATATGACAGCTTTGAATTTATGATAAGACTCAATCATGTTCAAACATTTCAAGCAACGGAATAAGAAGAGATTTCTGGCAGAAGTCAAATTTCATCAGTTTTGTGAGAAAATTATTTACATTAACACATAGTGTTTCACATGAAAGCTTCACTTCGACATAGGAATAGAAATCCACGCTAGACTGCTGAGGTTTGAAAGACTTTATCACATCAAATAAAACAGTTCTGGCAAAGTTCAAGCCTGAAATTGAATAAAACTGATCAATAGTTCCGTATTTCAATCGACCGTCGTAAAAAAAAAGAAACAAATGAGTTTTCTTTTTTCTTATTGCGAATTTGGAAGTTGAACATCTTGAAACTCAGATTGTCGAAAAACATTTTTACTGAAGATCCTTGTACAGTACGAATTTTTCCAATTTCGCATTTTTTCTCATTTCGCATTGAAAGGCACAAATCTTTCAATAAATCGTTGTCTGGCACTTTGTCACGTTCTGTTTTGTTTCTCACGTAGCGCTCCACAAGTAGACGCAGGTGGTTAACAGTACCAGTAAGTTTTGTTTTCAGAAGGTGGTTAGCCGACTCGAACATGATTGCAAAAGAACTCCACAGTTGACCGTAATTTTTGACCTGCCATGTCAGATGACTTAACGAATGCATGTTTGCAGTAAACACTGCCTGGCCACATCTATCCTCGGTTTTCTTCAAGAACAAAGCAATCAGTTTTTCTGCATCATTAGCATTTTGCCTGGACGTTAAAAGCAGCTTTGTGGCATAACTCATTAGATGAAAACGTTCATACAAGTCGTAATCCATGAGGTCACAAAACAGGACAGGCCCCACAGATAAAAGCCAGGCTTTTGTTTCGTTTGCTTTGAAATACTCAATATCGCCCAGCAATCTCAACTTTCGTTTGAAATCGTCAGAAAACTAGAAAGAGAAAGTAAAACTAATTTGTTTTCTTGCTTTACAATTGAATAAATTTAAATATATTCTACATATGTATATCTATTGCAATATGAATGCAAATTAACAACAGATAAAAAAAATGTGTGAAATTGGAAGAACAAATGTTTGTTTCAAAAAGCACTTCTAACCTTTAATTGCTGCACAATCCTGTTAATTTCCAACACTTTTTTTCCGAGGCTTGCTTTCACAATGTGAAAAAGAGTGCGTCCAACTCCGAGCAGAACTTGATGCATATAATCAATTGGTGCGGAGAGTGGAATGTGGGGTATCAAATCGGCGATGGCCGCTTTTCTTTTAACGCCCCTGTAATATGAGAGCTTGTTTCTTGCAACATGATTGGCATAGTTGTTGCAGTCTTGAAGTGTCCTCATCGTAAATTTTCTGTTAGCGTAAAAAAGAGGCCCATGATGGCGTTTTCCGTTGCGATCAGTAGTGTCCTCACCCCTACAGCATTCAACGATTCAGAGTTTGCAGTCAAAATAACCGTTAAATTGATGCATGTTCAAAATAGATCTCCAAAATGAGGAGAACCACATGAAGTTCTACTTTCCAATCCTTGTCCTTAATTTTTACAGTAAATCCTTCCTCCATTTCACGACGCATGTTCTAAAAAAATGTTTCTTTATAACTGTCGTCAGACTGTTAATGACACTAAAAGAATTGTAAACTAACCTGAAAAACCATATCCCAAGAGGGTTTTCCTTTCCCAAACCACAATTTGGCGAGAACGATGTTTTTGAACATGCATCGTTTTAATGGAGGCAAGTTGGCGATAGCTAGCCAAACGGGCCACAGGGATTTTTTGTTAGAGTTGACAATTTTAACACCTTCGGAGATCAGGAGAGGATAAACTGTCATCTGCTGCAAATTATTATTAAAAGTGGCAGACAATTTTATGCTCGACAATCTTTTTGATCTCATCAACGTAGTTCAAGGTATATAGAGAACGTTCTGAACATTCCCTGATGCACTTTTTCTCTAAAGATTTGCCAATTGCATGACGTTTCCTAATGGTTTTATAATTGGGAACGCATTTCTCATGAGTTTTATCCAACGCCCTGCCTCTATATCTGATGTTCCGGATTGGGCGATTATCTCATTAACGCAAATTAAAAAATTTTTCTCCCCTGCAACTCTCAGTCGACCTTCAATATCTGAATTTTCTTTTTCGTCTTCGGTATCTGATTCACTATGCATCGGCGAAAAAATTGATTAAACTGTACTGAGAGAAAAATTTGGAGAGTGCGGACAACTTTGGGGTGACGAGACTATATTTCTTTCAACAAATGACGGTATCTCATTCGCATCTTCGCATTCATTGCCAGAGCTTACATAGTGCTGCCGGTCGGAGGAGGAAACTGTAGTTGACGTGTCGCTATCTGACTCAAAATCAGAGGAAGAACTACTTTCCTCGAAATGTCGTAGCTCTTGTAGTCTCTGCTTTTTTACTTTAGTTTTAGTAGTCACAAAAATTCGTCTTCTTTTCTGCTGCAACCTTGAAAAACCTACGTAGAGAGTTTCAGGTCTCTTTTTTTCGATTATTTTTGAACAGTTTTTGTATGAAGATCAACATGAGGGCACAAACAACGAGCCAAAAAATTTTCGGAGGAATAAAAAACGCTGATTTCATCTCCAAAGTTTATTGATGCTATGATCTCTAGTTTAATAATTTTTCGTCTTCCAGTATACACAATGTTATATTTACAATTTGGACGGCAACTGTGATTTGTAAATCGCGTTGAACCAATCATGATTCGGTCAGACTTGCAGAGTTCGGTTTTCCTGAACAATGAGATGCCATTAAAACTTTCGACATTATCGTCTGGAGTTTTTCAAGAAATCCTGTAGTGCCAGGAAGGTGATTTGTGTCAGATGTACTGCCAATCTTCAACTGCTGCCTTCCTTTATATAACAATCCATATCCACCGTACTTGTCAAATTCAAAAGCAAAACCAGCGGAATTGGCTTCGTTGTAGCAGTTGCGAAGCAAATTATCAAGCTCAGAGAGTTTCAAATCTCTCGTCAGTTTTTGCTTGTAATCATCTTTTGGCCACATAGGTACCATTGAGCTTACCTCAGTAGTGCCAATCCTTATTATTTCGTTCGTAACATGGGCATCTGCTTGAGCTATAGCAAAGCATCTCAACATTCTTTCTGAAAAAGCAGACGACAGTTTAATATTGCATCAAGCAGTGGTAGTGTAATTTGTGGTAGTGCTATTCTTGTAGAATAAAGCAACGTTTATCCTAAATCAACGTAAACAACATTGAAAATCACAAGAGTTACAAACAGTGACACACAAAACAGATAACATTTCAAGAAACCATTAATCCATCTCAGGCAAGCGAAATGTAGCAAAGAAGAACTTGAAAAAAGTCAAGAACAGAAACCTTATTCAGTGAATTTCCTGGATCAGCACAAATCTCCTTGATCAACAAATACAGAATATTTAAATTAACTGCTGCATAACTTGCAGAAGAGGACAATATTATTGATTAACCGTAAGAAGTTAAGAATATCAAGAGAACTACAAGCCCAAGGAAGTCATTGATCGGTTTGTACTACTAGTGTTTTATTTCTCGGCATCATTGGTTGAGCGGAAGTCCAAACTCATCTGGTTTGCTGATCTTCGGGCTTAATTGTATGCATAAGCTGGCATTTTTGGGTATTTCAGCTTCACCACCACTAAACAGAACAGACGATTGAAAGTCTTAACTAATCCATCTGTATGAAGTAATCATGCGCTCCGAAACAACATTACAACGACACTCCAGTGAAACGAGCAAATTGCAACAGACGGCTTTTGCTTGTTAAACTTTAATTGGTTTTCGGCAAAAATCCAGAGAAAATTTTCAAGAGAAATTAATATAAGAAAAAAAACTAACTTTCAAAAACCTTTCGATGCTCTTCCACAATGGGAATTCTTGTTTCCTTTCTATTTCCGACCGGACCAATGATATGGGTCTTTAAAAGTGAAGTTTCTCTTCCGCCAAACATAGAAACTGCAATCTTTCTCCCAAACTTTGACTGCTCTGTACCAGCAAAAATTTCTAGAAGATTGTCATCACCCCACTTTATCGTTGGATGTTCCGTTGAATTATCAGAATCAGGTTCTCTTCCCTTAACAACACTATTCAAATTACGTAGCCGTTCCTCATTATTGGCCTTTTCTTCGTCCCTGAGGCGTTTTGAACTAGACTTGTTTTCTTCGATCTTCATGTTAATTTTCTTCTTCATGTTTTCAAACATGAGTCGTTCCGGATTCAGCGGGGTCGATTGAGCACTTTGAGTTACTTCTGCTGGGGGCTCCTCATCAGAAGAATCAAGAGGAGATACTTCTTTCGCTGCTTTTTTGGAATTACAATATCTGATTCGAACAAGTCGTTTTGAGATAGGATATCCATTTCGTTAATCTGAAGAAAAACAAATTAAATCTTTCTATAACTTTTAAGACTTATCAAAAATTTTAAATTTTTTGAGATAAAACTTTAACGATCAAAATGAATGGAATAATAAGAGCAATGGTCTCACAAAGTAGAGAACAGTGTCAACTTTGTTATCTAGAGAAAGTAATCCGAGTAAATACAGCACAAAATGTTATAGAACAAAACATAAGAGAAAACAATAACCAGAACGCGAAAAGGCATCGGTGAATAATAAAGTCAATAATTTAAAGGATGCAATATCAATAGCGAAGCAAGAAGGAGCCGTTCAAATTCACACAGATGACAAAGTTCTTCACAGGCGTTTTCGTCAAAAACTAATCTTTAGTAGCAGACTTGTCCATTTCTTGGTTAGTTACCGCATATTTTTTTTTCATTTCACTTCCATACTGGTTCGCTCATCGGAACGCCTCAGTTACTGCGTGCTCAACATCATCCCGGAATTCTGCTTGACAACCTCAAAAATTTTTGAATTAAGTTTTTACCTTTTCTTTACGGAGCAGACAGCCTAGGTACCTAAGATTCCGTTGTCAGTCATTTTTTTTGCAAGCTCAAGAAGAACAAACGCATACAAAAAATTTTTATAGTTGAGCAAAAAGAAATAGTTAAAGCCCAATCATACTTGTAAAAGTGTTCTGTATCTCAGCACTGCATGGCACTCTACCAGATTTCCTCATAATTTTTGGACCCAGCCGTACATTCATTAGTTCACACTTTTTCTCCGAACCGAACAACTTGGCACCTAGCAACCTCCCAAAAGCAGATGGGCCCTCAGTCGCTTTCAGCAACATCAAGTCCTCGTCGTTAAACCACACTGGCTCGATAGCAAACTCCTCGGAACCTGATTCAACTTGAGTTGATGAATTTCCTCCAGGGGCCGGTTGTTTGTTGCTGGTTGATTTTATAGTTTCCAAAATCCTCTGACGCAAACGGGCATTTTCATTCATTTGCTTGCGCTGTTGTTGAACGTGTAATTTAGCCAGCTCACCAACTTTTTCCTCCATGAACTCCATGACTTCTTTGTTGCTGACAACATCGACTGGGCCTTTTTCCTTTGAATCAAATAAAAACCAAAAATATGTGATGAAAATTTCCTCAATCAATTTTGCATTATTTTTAAATTCATCAAATTTTTATGCGTTTTAACTTACTGTGTGATCGGTGCGTGAAGTTGGAGATTTACTGATTGGTGCACCCAAGCAAATCTCTGTATCTGATTACTGCTTCTCTAGTTTCTTGCGTTTATCTTTCTTCCTCTTCTTTGCCTGCTGATCATGATTATCAGCCTCCGGCTCAGCGTTCTCGTCATGCTCAACTGTTTCGTTGATCAGAGAATAGTTCTGATTGACTCTAAAGCATAACATTAAATATGACTGCTTAAATTTTAACAAAACACATACAAGTCTAAAGAATTATCAGAAAATTTTTTTTAAACAAGTATAAGCGAAATACCACGCTTTCTTAAAAAAGAAAGAAAAAAGAACTCACTGTATTTCACCAAGGCTCGCAACAGGTCCCTCTGGATTTTTTTTCTTTTTCTCAATCACACGATCACATGCTTCGTCCTCGTAACTTTTCTTCACTATACCTATGAACTGCGCTTCAATGGTACCATTCTTTGTTGTCTTGAAAGTCACCACACGGCCAGATTCCATACTTAATCGTTCGGGGAGCAAAATTGATTTTGGCCATAAACTATCATTATGGAAAAGAGTTAAAGGCTTCGGGTCACCATCAGAAATGAAGAACCACTTTAACCGTTGAGCTCGGAACTCACTTTCTGTGCTGTCAAACTCAACACCCTTGAGCCCTCTATTTGCTCTACGCTGTGATGATTGAGAAGGAGATTGCGAACACATAACTCTGAAAACAACACACATGTGTCAGAAAAAAAAGATAAAACATACGTCAGTTAACTGAGACATTATTCTGGTAGAGTAATTTTTCTCCCTCACATACTGAACAAATCTTTTGCATTTTCGCAGTTAATGATGTTGAAAACGATTGAAACACTTTAAGGTCAATTTAAAACAATTCAAACAGTATGAAAATTCAATCAATTTAGCAAAAATTGATGACACATAGACAACAATCTTTAGGCAAGTAACTAAATTAAATCAAGGTTTAGAAGGGTCAAGGAACTTCGAATGGCGCGCGATCGCAACAACTTGCTGAGAGTTGCATTAAACTTGGTTTCAGAGAAGGAGATACGCAACAATGTTCTGCAATGTAGCTAATAAGCCGACCCAAGCTGTAAACGTCTGAGCAAAAAGATGTTTGTGAGCCTCTTTGATTACGTAATTCGTCCTCAATTTGCTTGTACTTCTCGTTGTATTCTGCACGCTCATTCTTATCAAGTCTAAAAGATATGGGAAACTTAATGAGTGTTGTTTTTCCCAAAATCAATGATTTTAGCACTGTCTGAGGAAGCCAGCACATTGCTCGAGTGGAGATCCAGATGTAAGACATCTCTAGAGTGCATAAACATGACTGCATCACTTATTTCAATTAGCCGCTGAACCCAATTGTTTTTGACCTTTTCAAGGCGTGCTGGCGAATCGATAACCCAAAAAAAACGATCCATAACAAGACCTTTTTCTGCACTGTTGTATGCATACGCATAGGAAAAAACTTCTGCCTGCAGTCAAAAGGTTCATCAAACAACTTCTTTAAAATACAGATTTCCAGGAGCAAATCCTCGACGCCTCCCTTCTTTGCTATTTTAATAACACATTGATTCTCCCCACAAAACCCAAAATTACACGCGTACACATCACCAAAAGAGCCAGACCCAAGACACCGGTCTCTTTGGATATTGAAACCAGATACTTCGAAATTGGATAAATGAGGGAGATGTTTCACAACCGCCTGACGTTGCAGCTTGCCATCATGATTTTCTTCTCGCTCCGTTCGTACTCTGAGACAAAATTGCCGTGGCATTGTTTGGTTCCACACGCTCTAATCAACAAAAGTTATTCAGTCATGTTAGAGAGTTTTGCGTTTCTTTAACGAGAAAACTTTTTCGATGAAACACAGAAAACATTTGAAAAGCCTTCTTAAAATTATCTTTGAGAATTTTTTGCTGAGGGAAATTGAGCTAACTTACTCTCGCAACTTTTCTTGATTTCTCCTTGTAGCAAGTTAGTAAAGCTTGGGTCTCTATCAACTCTATTCGATTTTCCGTCAATTGTTCCAAGAGTAGCGTTTGGTTTCTTTTCAGGAAACCAAGATTTGACTCTCGATACTTCTTTTGACTTTTTGCCCTGCTTGCTTCACTTCTTTTTCCTCTCTTCTTCTTGCGAGAAGTTGATTCTAACTGCTTTTGTTCTTCAACCATAATATTCTAGAGTAGATGAAGAAAATCGCACATGAAATAAAATAAAGTACTTGAAAGAAAAAAACAATTTTTAGAAACTCTTTGCATAACAAGGCTTATCCATTAAAAACTACTCCTAAATAGATTTCGCCCTTGAAATCTGTATTTATATATATATATATATATATATATATATATATATATATTTATATATATATATATATATATATATATATAGAGAGAGAGAGAGAGGAAACTGCACGCCAATTCTTGTTGCAAATGAATAAATCCTTGACGTTTTCAAGAAAGCTATAGTTGAAAAAACATAAACCGACAAAGTCGGAAGAATTGCTCTTGAACGACAGGCGAGGCAATTTAATTCATCAGGGGCTGTAGCCTCGATCAATTTTTTTTTATGGGTCCAAAAAACTTTTACCCCAACGGGATTTGAACCATTGACCTCTCGATCCATGGCCACGCGCACTAACCACTGCGCTACGATTTAGTTAATTTTGCTACGCTGCAACAGATTTTATATTAGCAACTTCGCAGCACTAGAGATCACTCAAAAATGATGAACGAAAGCTTGAAAAAGTCACTTGAGAAGTCAAAGAATGTTCTAGATGAAAAATGCAGAATTGTCAAGCGAAAGATTTGCATAAAAAAAGACACACACGTTTACAAAATTTGCTATGAACTGTTTTCAAGAGCAATTAAAAATAATTCCCTTTATTAGATCATTTCGTACGAAAACAATGAGAGAACAAACTTTTTGATTTGAACCACTGCTTAAGAATTTGAAAAAAACTTTTGAAAAATAAATTTTTCTTATAAGCAACCTATAATCGACGAAATCACAACTTCTTCTTAAAGCAAGCTAGAAATTGTGAACTTTTTTCTAGACAAGCTAGGAAACTTTGATACCATAAAACGGCCATAAAAGTTTTTTTTATGGCTTTTTATGGTAAGTAAGTTACCAAAAAAATCAAGTTCCGTATCTCGACATTCTAATTACAGAAATGGTGTTTTCAGACAGTGATTCATTTTTCGACTGATTTCCAACCGAACTGAAAATTTTCTATGACCGTTGTATGGTTAGCAAGTTTCCATAAAAACCATATATGGCGTTGTATGGTTAGTAAATTTTATTTATGGTGGTCAACCCGGGTATATATATATATATATATATATATATATACAAATAAATATACATATATATATATATATATATATATATATATACATATATATATATATATATATATATATATATATATATATATCCAGTTCTTCGTTCTCTATTTTAAAGAAACTGCATCTAGAAACTTCCGCAGAATTGAACTGACAAGTATAGTTACAAGTCATAGGGAATTTTCATTAAAATATAGAACAAATTTAGCAGTTCTGGCCAGTTTTGAGATATTTTAAAATTGTTTTTCAAATTGTTGCAAATTATTTTCAAATTCCGCGGATTATTTTCAAAAATTTCACAATTTTTCAATATGAAAGTTGGCTTGAAACTTCGACCTAATTGGACCGAAAAATCTGTTTTCTTGGCAATACGGGGACTATGAAAATTATTTTTGCCGATCTGAGGATGATTTATAAGTAAATTGTTTTAAATTTGTTTTCAAGAAAAATTACTTGAGCTCCAACCTGTGACACTTTTTTGGTGTTTGTCATTGTGATTAAATATCCACTAAAGTAGTATTTAGGTAAAATAGACCTCTTTCTCGTCATTTTTATTGTCATCAGCTATAAAGTTAATCGCTTTTTTCAAGCTAACATGAGATTACTGCATCTGAATTAGCCTTACTTGTTCTTGGGACTTAAAATGAAAATATCAAACCCTAAATGATAATAGCGACCGAATATTTCATACGCTGTTTTGGAAGTGAGTGCTTAAATCTAACTGGTAAATAAGTAAATTGAGAAATTTCTTTTTAGATTTTTTTCCCAATTTTGCTTCCGATCTATTTGTCTTAGCAAGGTTCCCTTTTTGAAAACTTTTGTATAATTGAACATATTCTATAAACTTTTTCCTCAAGATGTATAAAGTTTGGTGATTTCGAGTTATAGATTTTATCTTGAAGGTTTTATGCATAGGCTGCCAAGAGGTGGAGATCGAAAAAATATACTGACATTTTTTTTACTAATTTCGTTTTGCCAAGGCATAGAAAAACCTATAAGAGATTATCATTCTACCGGGGAATAATTTAAACACCATGAGTTCTGTTCTTGTTTGAATTTTGGTTTTTTGCTCAATGCAATTCAGCAAATTTCAATGGATGTAGAAATCAGAACAGTTACAAGTTTGATTTTGTTTCTCAAAGTCTTTTTTTCCCCAAAAATTATTTTCACAAACCTCTGTTTTCAGCAATGGCTTCAAAGGAGAACCAATTGATGCTTGCGTAAATGGGAAAGATCAACTGCTTGAAGACTGTTATGTCGTATGCTGTTTCCCTTCGCTCTGTATGCTTGTAGTTGGTCCAATATGTCGAGAAGCAGTAATAGTTACTAAAAGCGGAGCAAAAATTGCGCCAGATAACAAAATTAATAAATGGTAATTGATTACAAAATTTTATCCATTGACCCATTTTTGATCTCGTATTTTACAATTAATACAAAAGCTAACAGGAATATTTGCAAAACAATTTTTTACATACATTTATCATACGCAGGTAACAACGCATTGAAAACGCTTCAATTCGAAAATTTCAAATAAAAATTTTCAGGTCTCTTGACTACTATAGTGGAACACTTAAAAGTTGTACTGTAGCGGGATTTAAGAGACTCAATTGTAAGGTTCTTTGCGAGGTGAAATTATAATGGAACACTAGTGGAGCAGTGCTCTTCTTGAGGTCTTGTTTATAGCGATTTCAAACAAAAGTGAAGCTGATGAGATGAAATTGAAACTTGAAACTTTTTGTGACTTCTATGAGTTTTTAGATAGTTTATTGAAGCCAATTGTAAACCAATCAACCACAATTTACTGTGTATTAAAAATAAATTGACGACAATAATTTAACACCTCAATGTATAGTAATTTCTGACAAAACAAAAACATATCACATTTTTGAGGCCTTTCTGATTTTATTTTTAAATGAAATCAAAAGGAAAAGATTATAAGCTGAAAATTCTGTTTATCAGATATGATGAGATAAATTTGATTACCCGAGTCGACTTCGAATGGTTAACTTGCAAGAACTTGAAAGATTCTGACAGAATCTTGCAAGACCGTTCTTCTAAAATCTTGCGAGATCTTGCAAGATATTCATTCGTCTTGCATGAATCTTGCAAGATAACCATTCATCTCACAAACATGCAAATAAATGGAACATCGGTGAACAGGATCAGAATGACTCAAGAAGGTTATTTCCTAACCTTTTTTCTTCATTATGGAAAAGTTCAACAACGAAGATAGCGTCAATCTTATGTTTCTTTATGCGCAAAAAAAATTTAAGTAATTTAAGAAAAAATTTTATGTTGTTTCGAAAAATAACAATTTTGAAAAGCGAAAAAAATGTAAATTGTGGATAACAACAAGTATTAATAACAACTAATCTATTTTTTACCAAAAATATTAAACGCGTAATGGTGGAAAAACACAAAACATAAATGAACAGTTGAAAGGTTTTGAAGAGTTCTCCAATTATGTTTGTATAGCAGAAACCGTAAAATTTTACTCTTTCGTGACTGAACCTGAACGCAAGTTATATTTCAAAATTATACAGATATCTGATGTAAATTTTGATTCAAATTATCATTTAAAGCGCACTCATGTTTATTTTTGGGAAGTTTTTGCGCTAAATGAACAGTAACGCGTCTATAGCAGCCAATCGGAGCAGATCTGGACCGGAACGAATTTGCAAGAACCTTGCAAAACACCCATTATTTGCCAGAATCTTGCAGGATCTCGCACGATAACCATCTTGTTTCGACTAGGGTAGATATGACGACAAAAAACATAAATTTATTGGAAATTATTCAAGAGCAGCTTCTTTTTAAGACAGCATCAGCAAGCAACCGTCTGTAGCATTTAACTCAACTGCAACCTCTTCGTTCAAAACATATCTTCTCAAATTAGGATTTTGCCTTCAAATTCTAAAAAATTAGCCTGAAAAACAAGATAGTTGACCGAATACAATAGCAATAAAGTGGGAAGGGACAAAAAGTCTGGAATATTTTTCGGCAGTATCTGTAATTATTACTTGAGTCAATGATGCGATATGAATGTTTGATTAAAAAAACGAAATGTTTACCTTTGAAAAAATTAGAATATGTTTACATTGAACACAACTCTTTTGGCTTTATTTCCGTAGATATAGTTATTGTACGTTTTGCAATATGCATTTTCCAAAGCCAGCTGCTGTTATATGAAACCCAATCCGGTTAGACAATCTCATAAATTTCATGATAAATGTATTGTTAAAGATAAACAATCGAAAACATTAAAACAACATTTAACAGTCAAAAACATTCCAGTTTTCCGGAATATTGTCGAATAACAAGACAAAAAGCGCAAGATCGGACAAACTAAAAAAATTACAAAATCCTCAATTTGAGGAAGTCAAAATTTTGATTTTTTATTAGAGTTGAAAAATCAGCTATATGTCTGGTCGAGCTTTTTTAATTGATATTGGAATTCCGGTTAATACCACCGAAAAAAACAATCGCCTAGCCCCGATATCCCTTTTTGCGGTGAATATGTAGAAAATGTTAAATTTTTGAAATATTTACCGTGCTCCTATAGCACGGAACTTTTATCAGCTCAATCTTACAGCCGCAAAAATTCCCAAATCTTACATCCTTTCACGGCGAATCTTAAGAATTTTTCTAGCGATCTTATTTAGCGATTATTTTTAACCGATTTTTTGTGTCAGCACAATCGGGATTACCATGCTTTAAGCTTAAAGAGTGCACTTTTTAAGCTGTTTATAGCTAGACAAAAACTGATTAACCGTGTTGATAATAACAAGATATATCTTCATGAAATCAATATAGTAAATACCTGAAAACAGCGCATTTGGATCCCAGATCACTTTCTCTATCTGGCAAGATGAAGCTCCATGTCTGTCGAGTGTTGTTGTAACTCAGTGTCATTTCAGTCACAACAATCAAACACACTAAAATTGACATCATAGAGTAAATGATTTATAATAAAAGTAAGGCAAAATTGTCAAAGTACGATTTTGGGATTATTAGTATGAAAAGAGCCATTTCCTGGAAAGCTATGTAAATAATTTCCAGAAGTTCTACTGAAAGTCACTAAGAAAGGTAATAAAAATCAAAGGACGCAACCGCTCTTTAAACATTGAAATGTTGCCCTGAAAAAAGCTCAGCTTTTTATATTACACTTTTTCGTATCTAGGTTTTTTCGTATCTATTATTTCGAGGTAAATAATTGAAGCTTTATCCATAATTATTAGCCAGCCAAATTGTATCCCACAAAGCTAACTACGCTCAATTTGAAAATTTAGAAAGAAATCCAAGAGAGGCTTACACAAGGTCAATTTCGTTGATTGCGCAGCAGCCATTTTATTGTGTGGTTTTCACCTCATTAAGAAGTTGTTTTGAGCGTCAATTATTGGTTATAACAATGGTATGACAATAATGTGACCTTAATTAACAAAGGACAAATTAGTTCTTGGTTTAAACTGTAGAGTAGTGTAGTGTCGTCATCAAATAGTTTTGACAAACAATCAGTGACCCTTATGGATTTGATCATATTTTCATTTATAACAACGAGTAGAAAAGAAAACCACGATATCTCTGATCCAGATAACTATTAGTGGAAAAATTGTGTCCAAAATTTTGAGCGAATGAAATTGTCCAATTTTTGCTCATAATTTATTCTTTTTTAGTTTTGGTTTGAAATTACAGGTAAAAAAGTTATCGGGGTACCTTTACAAATCACCACTTCATCGCACTGACATAATTTGCTGGCATGTGGGTAAGACCGAGAAATATTTGTGGACTCAAAATTTTCTGATCGATATCATAAAAACAGTTACATCATAAATTACCCAATGGAATTGGGTAACTTGTCCTGACACCCAATAAAACAGTGTATTTTTGACAGGCATATCAATACATCTATTTGTCTTTTTCATTTTAACAATCTGTTAGAATTCGATCAAACTATAGGCTTAAACATAGTTAAAATTATTAGAACGAAAGTTCAACTTACCAGATTTAAAAGACAAGCGGAAATTGATTCTAGTCACAAAATTAGTATAAATGAATCGTTATTGCTTAGAAAAGGTGCGTTGAAAATTGTGAATCTAGCTAGATAACTATTAATGGAGTCAGATTATATGATATAAAATCTTCCCAGCATGTATTGAATGATTTTGTTACCACCATAAATGTGAACAAATTCTTAGAAAAGTGTAAATGCGCACTATTTTTTCTATATCATGTGACTGAATTCTAGAAAGTTTGCGGAAGCAAACCATATTGGGTAACCCTGGCGAAGCTCACTAAAAGTCATGGTTTTTAAGTTTAGTTTTGTATCTTGACTTTCTACCACTAATATTGGGTGCAAACACAGCTGATTTTTGAGAATTGTTTTTGATTCTCAAAATCAAATTACCATCTTAATCTAATAATCAGATCTCTCTTATAAATCTCTATTTTCTAAAAAGTTTTTTGTTCCGCTTGCGGAAAGCCATGATCATACAGGCTATGGGCCCAGCAACGTTCTAATTCAGAAAATTACTTTCTAATTCAAAACTAACTTGTTGTTGACAGTCATAATCTTTTTCTGCTGAGTATCTTTTCTTTTCACAACTTTTTACCATCGCAAACGACGATGAATCAACAAACAGTAAAGGTGCTGACCTATATAAGATAGGATAATGATTTTCCAATCTGGAGCACGAGAATTATGACAATGATGCAGACAAGGAGACTCTACAAATGTCTACTTGGGACAGAGGAGCAACTCAATTTGCCTGTAACACTTTATAATGGAGCAAGTAATAATGACAAGAACGGCCACAAGATGCTGAAGGATGCAAATGAGAAGAAAGTTGCAGACATCAAGTATAAACGAAACCCTGTAAGGTTCCCTCTAGGAATAACTCTAGATACAACAACCCTCATGCTGACGAGACATGACTGTGTGGGCGATAACGGCATCTGAGAAGAGGAAAAGGTTTGGAAATTTTTGTGAAAGACGTCAGGACGACAACGTCAGGAGTTCCTCACAAGGATGCAAGAAGCAAGGTAAACCGTCTCAATGTGATGACCTCAAAGAAGCTGAGGAATCTCACAAAAGAGTTTCTCTCAGAGCAGTTGAATATCTATAGCTTCAACGCCTTGGGCCTCTAGAGTCTGCTAAATAGGTATGAAAACTTTGTTATACAGAAAAGCTTCAACCTGGAAACGAAGTTCACAAAAATGCGGAAAAAGTTATAACACTTCCTTGAGAGCACAGTAAAGAGACACAAAGGACTGGTGGTTCAGTGGCAATGACAGTGAAGCGTGAATTCAATAAGGGATCAAAGAGAGTAGTCTGCTTTATGTGTTGGATCCTTTGACACTTTGCCAACAACTCCAGGAGGAAGGAGACCGCACAATGCAGCAATTGTGGTGTGAATGTTCACCTAGAAAAGGCATGCAAGAGACAAAGAGATGGAGGCCAACATAAGGCAAGGTTAATTGGTCCAACATTGGATACACCGGACAACGAATACTGGGCTGATCTTACCAACTGAAAGAGAGTGATCATTTTGGTCAGTGGTTGTACAGATCACATCGACGCGCTCCTGTGATTTGTGCCCATTAAATCAGGGGTCAGAAACCCTAACGGAGAGGCATCCAGAGTAGTGGGCAGAGGCTGAGTGAGGATGAGCATACCCTAAAAAAAGGGGAATGTCAAATCGAAAACAAGAAAGTTTTGCGTATGCCTGCTTATTCTTCGAACGTCCTATCAAAATCAAGATGCACGGACTGGGGACATAGCTTCACTTTCGAGAAAGGAAATAGCCGCATCAACTCAAGAAGTGAACTCGGGTAAAACTAACACAAGAAAAATATTTCTTTTATATACCCTGCAGTGTTCTAGAATTCAAGGTGAGTTCGAACAGCGTAAAACGTGACAGTGCAAGGAAGTGGTACAGACGAATGGGTAATTTTAATCAAACGGATGTGGCTAGGAACGCACCAGAGACAATGAGGGAAATCGATGATGAATGCAATGTGTGCGCTGTGGCAGAGATCATAACAATTTCGGTATCAGAGTAGCAGAGACCTAAGCAGAAAAGAAGCTCAACAGGGTATAAAGAGAAGAGAATCTTAAAATCTTTGGGACCTTTGAAAATGGATTCACTGTCAGGGTTCCAGTTTTACAATGTCTTTGCAGACCAGCACGTGACGTTTGTGTTTTTGGAATTGCTGAAGTCAAAACGTGAAGCACTGGCCAGCCTGATGAATTTGTTCTCAATGTGATAACACCAAATAAGCCGAGGCAAGACAAAACAAAATAGATTCTCTCAGAGCAGTTCAAGATCTACAGCTTAGATGCAAGCATTTTCAGGACAAGGCTATAGAAGAGACGCCACAACAGAATGGGTTTGCCAAGAGGAGCAAACGAGACGGCAAGTTGCTCGCTCATCGACTTCGGACTTCTTAAGCTGACATGGGAACAGCAACTCTTCACGCAACAAGAATCAGAAACTTGGTTGTGATACAAAAAGAATAAAAATACCCAGCAGTGCTGATGCGAGGTATAAAACCTAATCTTTATAATAGTAAAACTTCTATTTTTGTTTGCACAGTCTTCGTGAGGAAGCGGGACGGAGACGTCAGCGAACTTGAACCTAAAGCACTGGAAGGAAAATTTGTGAGTTACACTGAAGGAGACAACGGATACCTGGTATACACACCCAACATATGCAAGTTGGTGGCATTTTGAGAGGTGATCAACAACCAGTCCCAAATGTGCTCAATCCTTGACAATAAAGACATGCCCGACCTACTAGATGGGGGTGACATCACCTGGGGATCTGCCACGTAGATGATGGTCATAGAGACGATGGCAGCGAAGAAAAACAGGGCTAATCTACTGACAAAAAGAAAAGTGGTGTGAAAATTAGACAGTGAACACACAAGAAACGACATTGAGACGAGATGTCTCCGACGTTGAGGAAGCAGCAAAAGATGAAGGATCTACTGAATTAGGAGGACTGGAAGACAGTGACACAGAAGACTTCTTACAGTCAGAGGCGGTTGGCTTCACTTTAGAGGCACTTGAGCAAGCGGAGAGGGCAAAGCATAGACGAGGGACAAAAGAATGTTCCGCAATTTTTGGAGAAAACAGGACCCATCTTCATGTGACTGAGGGCGACTCACTCTACGAAGCCAAGCAAGGTTACCATTATGATCAGTTGCAGTGGGCAATGAAGGATGAGGTCAAGGCACTCCAAGACAACGAGACTTGCAACCTAGTAAGACCACCCACAGACAGGGATGTTATACCGGTCAAAGGGGTCTACAAAGTGAAATTAGGACCCAGTGTTCGAATCGACAAATACAGAGCACGCTATGTGGCTAATGCTTCCAAAAATTGAAGGAATGTACCAATTTGAGACTTTGCGGCTACCTGTAAACCAGAGATATTTAGGATTCTTCTTCAAGTATCAAAGAAGAAGGGCCATGTGATGCACCAGTCTGATCTCAAGACGGCTTTCTGCTATAGCCAATAGAGGAAGAAGTTTTTTTGAAACAGCCACAAGATTTTTTTATAACAAAAAACAGATGGAGAGAAGTTAATATGTTGACTGAATAAATCAAATTATGGTTTTGAAACAGGCTGCTAACATTTGATATAAGGAGTTGGCAAACTTCCTACTGAGACAAGAGTTCTGGAGAAGCAGGAACAATCTTTGTTTGTGCACAAGATCAGAGACCGAGGATCACAACATAATCTCGGTCTGGTTTGACGATATCATAGTAGCGTCAAGAAGCATGCCGGTGATCTCCAATGTCAGGAAAGCATTGGAGGTAAGAGTTCTGAAGGAAGACAGTGGGAGACTACACTGATTTTGGGGTCTATTGTTCAGACGAAGTGAAGGCAAACTCACAGTCGAACAAGAACGCTACAGAGAGACAACGCTGGATGGGTTTAAAAGGGATCAGAGCAAACCCTCGAGACATTAGCCAACTTGAATTTGAAATTTCAGAAAGCAGAGAACGGAACCAACGAAGTGAGTCAAAGGACCTACAGAAGCTAGGTTGGATCACTTCTGTATCTGGCCAAACAGTCGAGGCCAGACATCATGTTCACAGTCAAAATTCTGTACAGATTTATGAATGCAGGCACCAAGCAACACTGTCTATGCAGAAGCCAACTTTTGTAATTTTTCAAGGTTCAATGGGATTAAAACTGACTTTCAAAAAAGAGGCTAGTTGTGATTTAGCTGGGGATAGTGATGAAGACTGGTCTAGTGATGTGAACGACAGAAATTCAATAGGAGGCTAATATTTCAACCTCAAGTGACCTGGCGCAGTAACCAGCTGTGGTGTCAAGAATCAAGCTACAGTTGCTCTCTGTTTCTACGAGGCAGAATATCAGGGCTTGTCTGCACTATTTCAAGAAGCATTTATCTGAAACAACTTCTGGAGGATCTCAGCAAACCGGATTTCTGAATAGCAATTGGATATGACAACCAGCAAAACCCAGTCAAGCACAAGAGGAGCAAGTACACTGAGACAAGGTTTCACTTCTTCCGGGAAAAAACGGAAGATGGAATTTTTTCAATTCATTGCCTTCCTTCTGACCAAATGGCAGCCTACATCTTCACGAAATCCTTCCTTAATGGAAAAATTAAGAACTGTTTTGATTGGAACAGACTCTAGACAATTAGTTCAGTCTGCTTGGCGGCTTTAAGATTTCGATCAATCTATAGTATTAAGCTTGGTTAGAATTTTTAGAAGGAAGGTTTAACTAACCGGAAAAGTAAGACAGGGGCAAATTTATTTCAATCACAAAATTTTTATAATTGAATCGTCAAAAATTTGTGCTTAGAATCAATATTCAGTTCAAACGAATGAATCTAGTTAACTAATATTAGAGTGAGGTTATTTGATGTAAAATCTTTCCAGCATGTATTCAATGATTATGGTACAACCGAAAATGTGAACGATTTTTTCAAAAATTGTTAATGCAAGAAAGCTGTTTAGGGTATGCCTTCCGACTGAATTTAATGACATTTACAGAAACAAACCATATTGGGTAGCCATTTAGACTCTCACTATAAATCATGGTGCTACAATTAGTTTTGTGTCTTGATTTTCTTGCACTGATATTGGGTATACACAAATGATTTTTGAGAAAAAAATGAAAACAAATCATCTTGATCTATTAATCAGAGCTCTCCTGTAAATTTTACTGTAAAATATAATTTTTTTTATTCTCTTACTTTTGAGAAATTAATTTTTCTACTTATAAAAAACGCTTTTTACTCTGCTTGCGAAACCCAACAGAATCTATCAGAAGAAGTTAACAGAAATATTCATATTATAAGTATTTTTATTCTTTAACACGTGCATCCTAATTCTACCGCTAAATGAGCTAACTTTAAAGGATGGCAAAAAACTCAATTTTCATCTTTTTGAGGATTTTTTTTTATTTTTCTGCTTTGAGCACTCTTTTTCATTGCCAACTTTTTCCATCGTTGCTATTGTGAGCCACCACAGTTTTTACTTAAAAACAGAACCTCCTGACCATTTTCAATTGACAACCCCCCCCCCCCCCCCCAAAAAAAAAAAAATAAAACTTAATGTTGCTGAATTGATTGAGAAAGTCAGAAAACCGTGTAAAAGAAGCCGACTGAGTTTCGTTGAAAAAAAATATTGTAATTGTAGTGCCCTCGTTTTAGTGCCACTTTAATCTCAAAGTGTGAAATTGTGAGAGAAAAATACAGCTGAAAATCTTTAACTAAAATTAGATTATAAAATTTAACTACTCTGTAAAACGTTCAATTGCTGCTACAAATCCAAGGCTGAGATTTACACATTAAATTGTTTTTGAACCAATCAAAATTGAGCGCCACCTCAAGTGCTCGTCGATTTATGATTTGTATTTGGTATGGCTCCAATCCGTTGGGGGGTAACATAAACCTTGCTCCGGAAAAGCCTCCTCCAACTCTCACATGTGTTCTGCCGTTGCCATACGTCAAAGTTGTGATAACGTTTAAGCAGAAGAAAGGGTCATAGCGTGCCTGAAAAATATCTAAATAGCTCAGCCTGAGTTGAATCTCTTGAGTAATACACTCTACCCAGGTTGAAATTGAAAATAGTCTGTATCAAAAGCTTTGTTTTTTTTTCATTTTTATGAACAAAAAACTGAGATCGTTTTGGTTGCAACACTTTACAGTTTTTGACTATTCTCGTTTAGTTGAACCAATTTCGTTTAGTTGTACTAATAAAGAAGGATTGTCAATAGGTCAGCATCACTGCTCAGTAGCAGTTTATGGTGCCTCTGAAAAACATTGTATAATTAAATAAGGGAGACGCCGTATAAATTCTTTTGTGGGAGACACATTGTTTATTCGAAGTTCTTTACTCAAGGAAAAATGAGAATCATATAATAAAAAAACGCCTATTTTCTAAGCGGGTTTTCAACCAAAATCAACGAATAAGTGTCTGTTGAATAAATTTTAAAGTGTTAACTTTAAAAGTGTTAAAAGTATAACTAGATTGAAGGCAAATTTTATAAAGATAGGCTGGAGCTGGCCGTGCATTTTCCTTTCTCTGCATCATTCCTTTCAAACTTTTCGAAATTTTTATCGGATACAAATCTTTTTTGAATCCCATACAAAGGATTCATTTCATTGCTTTTTGAAAAAAAAATTGATCCTCTTTTTGTGCACTTTACGGATAATTTTGCTTGCCATTTGTGAAACTGAAATGCACAACAAAAACCAGTAAAAATGATCAAGCAACTAGGGTTTTGCAAACAATTTCACAAGTACATTCAGAGTGTAAGTAATTCGCAACAAATTTAATCGGCAGGCCAAATTAATTAAGCAAATATTTTGTCTCTCAATTTTAATTTTTTTTTTCATGTCAAATAACTTGATATCTTAATTAATTATGAGAAATTGATGTCTCTTCAATAACTTGCATTGCTTTGGCATATAATGACGTTAGCGATTCATTTAAATAAAAAAAGGAACATTGTTAATTTCCTCTGGTACACATAAGTATAAAAAGCAAATGGTAAAAGAGGCAATGTAAAGTTAAGAATATAACATTATGTAAAATTAAAAAAAAATTAAATTACTTAATTAAAAATTTGACCTTACATTATTAAAAAAACGGCCTAAAATGCGAGCATAAAATGTTCTCACAATTTTATATGTACATCGTGAAGATTAAAAATTAAAATTAAAACCTAATGCTCTCAATGTCATCTTTTGTATCTGTTACTTTTGGGTCCTTCAAAAATTCTTTCCAAAAATACTCTTTAAGTTCTTCTTTTAAGGAAGCTTTCGATTTTGTTTTCAGTCTAATATTAGAAGGCAGACTATTATGCTTGTGCAATAAAAGAATCAGTTAAAAACTTATTGTTCTTTCATATATCGAAAGTTACTTTTTTTGACCTGTCATGTTGTTTTATTCTCATGGTAGAGAGAGGTTCAATTTTATATGCTGGAAGATCGTTGCTGAGTAAGCGAATAAAATATTTTGAGCAACGATATTTCAAGAGAAAAGAAACTGGTAGTATTTTGTTGCGAAGTTTGAGATCTGTGGACCGATCGTATTTTCTCCTATTAAAAATGGATTTTATTCCCCAATTCATTTGTTTTTCTAAAGTTGTGAGTAATGACTTTTGCAACCCTATTAGAACTAGCGCGGAATAATGTAGATGACTTATTACTATTGCATTAGGAAATAAGATTTTCGTATTCTCTGGTAAACTTTTACTTAGTGTATTCAAAACTTTTTTTCCACAAGCTATTCTCTGAAGAATCTTTTTCACTTCTCCATCAAATTTTAGTTTGCTGTCTATAATTACGCCATGATACTTCACACTATTTGATTCTGCTATTATTTCATTGTCAACATTCAGAACAGTATTTGTTAACCTCTTCCTGGTGCTGAACACAATATATTCTGTTTTTTGTTTGTTCACTACTAACTGGGACTTTGCAAAAAAATCAATAATTACTGAGATGTTATGTTCAAGTTTTTTTTGCCAATATTTCATCAGTGTCGAATGTAAAAAGAAAAGTATCGTCTGCGTACTGGACAACTGTGCAATGTGCAATCCTCTTCAACAATCTTTGCTAAATCGTTGACGTAAATGTTAAATAATAGAGGTCCCAAAATAGTACCTTGTGGAACTCCCCTCTTCAAATTTATCCAGTCCGATTCAATTCCATTCAGAACAACTCTTTGCGTTCTCTTACTCAAATAATTCTCTATTAAATTGGTAGCATGTTCATCGAAACCTATATTTTCAAGTCTCCGTAACAGTATTTTGTGGTTTATAGAATCAAAAGCCTTTGAAAGATCTAAAAACGCACCTGTAACATTTTTTTTCTTGTTGAGTTCTAATCTTATTTGTTCTGTCGATTTCAGGATAGCATCAATTGCTGAAATTTGTTTTCTATAACCAAATTGACTGGCCGACAATAATTGCTCCCTTTCTAGGAAACTTGTGATTTGTGAACTGAACGCCTTTTCAAAAATTTTCGACAAAGCAGAGGTGACAGAAATAGGTCTATAATTGAGTGGGTCTTCGGGATTCCCTTTTTTGAAGAGTGGAGTTACACAAGCTTTTTTAAGATCTTCTGGAAATTTTCCTTCTGTAATGAATTGATTAATGAGATAACATAGTGTTTCCGCTAGCGCTGCTTTAGCATCTTTTATTGCCCAAGCTGGTATTTTTGAAGGACCGACTGGTTTACTTGTATTCAATGAATCTATGAGCATATTTGTTTCCTTGGTTGTTATGTATCGGAAGTTGAAACACTTTCTCGGAGCAGTTTTAGGAGGAATATTTTTAGTTTGTTGCAAGCCAATGAACTCTCCTAGAGTCGAAAATCTATAATTTAGAAGATTTGCGATTTCCATGGGCTTTGTTATTTTATCACCAAAACTGTTAATAAAGATTGAATTCTTGCTTGAGTCTTTTCATTATTACGAAGATCTTGAATGAATTTCCATCTGGCTTTTTCACTGTTTAACTCTATAAAACTTGAAAGAAGTTGTTTTTCTTTTTGACGGATTAAATCGTTTTTAGTTTCATCTTCGCTAATTCTTGAAAACTGTCTTTTTGTTTCCTCACATAACCCTTTTTCTTGAAGCAAGAATTTTGGTTATTCTGTTCTAATATAACAGGCTTTAATTGGAGCATGTAGTACAAATGCTCTTTCGATAATTCTTTGAAATTCTAATAACATCATATCTCCTGTCACTGCACCGTAAAAGTGTCTCCAGTCTGAGTTTTCAATAAAATTTTGGAATGCTATGGCTGAATAGTTTTTCTTGTCAAAAAATTTTTTCTTTGTTGTTTTTGATTTTAGCATCACAGATTTAAGAACTGTGATTGATGCAAAATGATCAGTTGCAAAATCGTATCCGCAACTATGCCAATTTCGTAATTGTCTGTTATGATATAATCGGTAAGTGTTGAAGAAGAGGTAGTCATTTTTGTAGCTGTATTTTTATTCGTTGGTTTAAGATCATATGGAGAAATTAAAGATTGCAGCAGACTTCTGTCGCGCTTTGCAAAATAGTATAAGTTGTACTCCCCAGCAAGTATGACAGATTTTCCTTCAGCCATAGCAAGATCAATTCCCAGGACCAATTTTTCCAAAAACATCTTAACAAGTTTTTTTTCAGGACAGTATGATAAATTCAAAACGCATTTCTTTTTTTGTATGCACAACTCAACCCATTAACTTTCAAAATTTGTATCCGGAAAGCAGTTGAGATCATCGCGGAGACGAGGTTTTAATAATTTCGGAATGTATATGATAATACCACCACCTTTTGTTTTTGTTGTTTGGATGCGATTTTTTCGAAAACAGTCAAAGTTTTGCTTATCTACATGCCAAAATTCTTCCGGATGATTTTGTAACAACCATGTTTCACTAAACGCATTTATGCAGTTTTAACCAATGTCTTGAATGAGTTATTTCAACAGCAGATGTTGTCCTGCTAAACTTCTGGCGTTTTGATGTAGAATTTTTATTCTGGAATCAAATAATTTTATTTTTTTTCATCATAAGTGCATATGGTAAAACTGGTCCAGGGTTTATTTCGATATTACCACTTTTAGTAGAAGATACCATATAACAACCAAAAAAAGGAAAGGTTGAATTTGGATAGTAAAGCACATTGTTTGAGGTTACAGATTGCTTTGAATGAAGGTATTCGAGATGCATAAGGAAAACTGTAAAAAAAAATTCTGAAATACTATCGGAGGATATGAGTAGTACACATAGTATAACTATGAGTCGAATACCTGCCATTTTTGGTTATATCTGATTATAAATCATTACACGTTGCAATATAGCTTAAAAACAGCAGAAACTGCAGCTAAAATCCACTTGTATAACGATATGTTTGTCTCCATGGTTTGTAAGTGTTAGCCCTACTCACGTATGCGCTTTGAGAATATTGCAAAGGTTGTAAACGAACATGATTACAAAAAGTTAAAAGAAAATTACTTAAAACTGCATTTTTAATGAACGGAATTCCCTGCTGAAAGTTAAAATGTATGTCATCGTAAAAGAGAGCATTGTAATTTGCCGTTTGACTCAACATGTTGCACACAGGAAGTATTTTGATTTTTTTAGTGTTTTTTGTTGTGTGTCTGTTCATTTTCCGTCTTTTTTTAAGGGAGGCACATCCATCAATACTAATGTTTCTGGGCTGAACTTTTCCTTTATTGCAGAGACAAGATCTTTGTAATCTGAGAATAATGTTTCTAAATGATCACTTTTTTGTTTTAGAATAGCATTGGTCCCATCCTGTAAAATGACTGTTTTCATCTTTTTTTTAATCGTAACCCTGTAATAATTGCAGTTTTTTCTTTGTGGTCGAGCCTGGGTAAGCATGTAAACTGCAGTCCTGAGGAAATGTCCGATCTCTTGCCAGGTGTTTGATGATACTACTACCAATTAAAAAATTTTCTGTTTTTTCCTCGATCTTTAATGTTTCAAACTTTCGAATAAAAACGTCATTTTTTGCACTCGTGTTAATCTTTGGTGTTCTAATAGCTGAACTAGTTGTTACTTGTGCCGATTTTTAAGGGAATTCACTCACGGTTACCACATGCTCGGAGATGAGATTGTCCCTCTCTTTTAATTTTTGATAAAGTTCGCAATAAATTTTAAAAAGATCCGCTTTTGAATAACTATTAAACTTTTCTGCAGTCATCATCATGATTGGAATATATTACAGGAGGATATTTACAGAAGTAATTTACAATTATTGATATTTACAATTAGAACTTTGTTACAGAATCTTTTGCTTAAAAAGAACTATTGCGCTAACGTTTAAAACTAGCAATGCATAAGAAAGTGTTTAAAAAATGAAGGTCAAGAAGCAACTGTACAGAATGAAAGAATTGTGCGTTGTGAAAAGAATTGTGTGTTGAAAAGAATTGGAGCATGTAGAAAGGAAATCTGAAAAATGTTTTTCGCAAAAGCAGAAAAAATTGATTTCAAAAAATTAAAGGAAAATCTTTATTTCACAATATATTGCCGCAGAAACAGTAACAAACTTCACAGATTATTAGTTTTCAGCCTGGGATTGTTACTTGTCTCAATCATGGAGCAGTTAATGTCAAAAAAAAACTTTTGGAAAATTTAAAACAAGATTCCTGTTTCGATAACTTACAACGCAAACATTTTCTAAAACTTTTTCTAGATCTAACACCGTATCTTGTGATTTGTAAACTAGAGGTGTGCAAAAAGTCATATAACACAAATTTAAAAAATCTTAACTTATATAAAATCTTTATGTGTTTTTCTGATGTATTAGTTTAGAGTGTGATTATCAAGTATAACTATTCGCAAAACTGCTGAAAGTCCTATTAATCCGTATTTACTATCGTGAGTAAAATTGCAGAACATTATCATCAATCGCTCCTTTATTGTTTTTGGTCTGATTGACACTATCGTAGTTATTTAATTTAATTCATCACTACTCATTAGCAGATTATGATGCCTATGAAATACATTGTATAATTATATAATGGAGACGCCATAGAAATTCTTTTGTAGGAGACAGAATCCTTTTTCAAAATTTACTCATGGAGAAATGAGAATCATATAATCGCATAACGACTGTTTGCTATGCAAAACTACAGACAAAAGATTTCACCATGTTTTCGCTCCAGCCAGGAAAACGCGCCTCGTGAAAAAATATGGCAGATATATCCAGTTTTGAGATAACTTTGAACAAAGTTAGCCTATTGTCTACACGCTTACAGCTCTAATTTTAAAAGATGGACCGTGAAAGGGCCGGACAAATAGGAGTGCATTTTGCCCGGCCCTTGATTTTTCGTACATTGGCCGATTGAACTGTGTTTGCGTTTTCATGCTGTTAAAAAGACACTAGATCGCTCAAAGTAGCATGTGCATTTGTACGGAACTAAAACTCATTGGCCCAACTGTGGTCATTAGAGTTCATAAAGCCCTGAACGAAGCCTAATAATTTTTTTGTTATTTTATCAACAATCAATTGAAAGATATGTGCTCTATTGATGCATTGAAATTATGATTCACACTGTAACGGCTTTAAACAAAGTTTTGTTTGTAGGCCAGGAGTCAAAATTATATTCAAATGAAGCTAAGACAAACTAAAACGAATCAATTCTTCAGCTTGGAGTTGTTGCTCACCCGTCTGTTTTTCTTTGTCTGAATGCTTTTTATGACAAAAAAATCAGTTTCTCCAAGATTTATTTTCCGCAACCAAGATATAATGATGGAACTTACTCTGACGTAATAAAGATGCTTTCCGGTAACTGTGAAGTTTTTAATCGTATCGATGAATGTTTGTGGTGATATGCCAAAGGGATGAGCTCTCGTAGCGTACGCATAAAGTTGAAACCCACAACAGCCATCTGAAGTAACATAGGTCAAAGTGCGCATTAAAGGTCAGACAATGGAGATAGTGACCCAGGCTGAGGTCAAGACCCAAATTTTTTTCTGATCAGACTTTCCAGACCGAAATTACCTCTGATCAAATTTTCCAGACCATAATTACCCCTGATAAAAGTTTCCAGACCAAAATAACCTCTGATCAGATTTTCCAGATTGATTGCGTCTCTTATCAGACGTTCCAGATCATGGTCCAGACACAAATTCAGATCATTGCCCAGACCTTAATCAGACTATAATCAGACTCAATTTCAGACGCAAGTAACCTCTGATCAGACTCAGACGAGACCATCTCCTCAGTTGACCACTGATCAAAAACAGTCAAGTTCGCCATCATCAGCCCCCATCAGCCCTGCCCTCCATTAGCCCCCCCCCACACACACACACTAAATGGAGGGGAGGGCTGATGGGGGGGGGACTGATGATTGCAATTTTGACGGTTTTTGATCAGTGGTCAAATGGGGAGATGGTCTCGACTGAGGTGACAACCCCCCCCCCCCCCAACTAATATGGACGAGCTACATATTAAAGTCTCCCTGCTTTCACCTACTATCGAGTCAATTTCAGTACGGGGCAAGTCAATTTCATTACTGATTCAGGGCTATGATCATGTCGCTTTTTACACTTGGCAGTCTAAATCCAAGTCTGATTGAAGACATGACAAGTCTTAATCCAAGTCTGTTATCACACTTGGCAATTCTAAATCCAAGTCCGATATAAGACTTGGCGAGTCCAAAATAGGCCCGTAAAATGTCAAAAATAGCCGAACGAAAGTCGCAAAATCATCAAAAATTTGGGAAATTGTCAACAAATAGCTGGATAATAGTCAAAGAAGCCGGGACACCGTCCAATATAGTAGCAAAATTGAAAAAGATGTCGGGAAAATGTCCGGGGAAAAGCCGCAAAGTTGGGGAGATATCAACTAGCGAGCACGTCTTAAATCGATCCATGGGGCAACGAGGTACCTCAAGCTCTTTCATTAATATCTCCACAAAATCAGAACAATACAAGCTCACATAT
The DNA here is from genome assembly GCF_964194025.1 of Convolutriloba macropyga. Classification (NCBI taxonomy): domain Eukaryota; kingdom Metazoa; phylum Xenacoelomorpha; order Acoela; family Convolutidae; genus Convolutriloba; species Convolutriloba macropyga. The sequence goes on along the minus strand of NW_027453575.1, from coordinate 61,999 downwards.
ATATAATTTTTGTTAAAACAGATAATAAAGCAACTTATATCAAAAATCATCCAGATCGAATAACTCCGAAAAAATTATTAGCGATGGCCTATCGGGCATACGTATGTTTTTCGGGTGTCATAACGCCAATTCTTAAATAACTTCAAAAACGTTGGATCTAACTCCACTTTCAAACGGAATTTATCACATTGTATTTGAATCAACAGTTAAAGAAATATCACTGAGCGAGCAATGCGTTTTTCACACATTTCAAATGCGGGGCCCAAGATGAATGCACTACTTTTTGCGTCTAGCCGGAAATACTCTTCTGAAAATAACCGAGAGTGGAACGGGCTCCTGTACTAGTTGATAGGATGGCACCGCAAATTACCAAAATTTCTCATCTTAAACACTTTGACGGATTGCGACCCGTGATTCATTCCGGGACTGATTCCGATTATAAACTGTCAATGAATCGATATTTTGGATTATGGATCTCCTGGACAGCATGGGTACCTTTACAACATTTTTCGTTACAAGTTTTTTGTTCGATTAAAAATTACAGACATACTCACAAGATCTGAAATATGCTTCAAATTATGCCAATTTTTTTGTCAAATTCAGCCTGAAACGGCTGAAAATGGCCTGAAAATGATCTGAAATCTGTCAAGTTTGGGCCCACGAACTCTGCCGGATTGCTAAATTTAACCTTAGGTATGCCCCCGGCATCATTTCACAGCACCCCTGCATCATTTTACAACGCCCCGGGAACCCGGGAAAGTGGCTAAAGAATAATCTTTAATCATCAAAACGTGGCATGCAGCATAAATTTTTTTAATTCAAAATTTTTACTCGATTTTATTGAAAAAATTTTTTTGACTTGTTAATCAATTTGCAGTTGTTATCCAAGTCTAAGTCAGGACTTTTCAGACTCGAAAGATTTATAACTAGACTTGCCCAGTATTGAAAAACGAAATACGACTTGTATTTAGACTTGTACTGACATGGACTCGGGGTTCGGTCTGTACTGATATAGACTTGGAGTTTGGTCGGGGTATGTAGACGGATCTGTATATCTGAACAGTGATATGCACCAACGAATTACTGTACATTTTTGTATTTTAGGCCTTTTCATATTCCCTTATAAAGTTAAACAATATTTTGGTCATCATTCATGAGACCAAAACAATGGTGTCCGGACCAAGGATGGTTGGACAAAACTTGAATAACCAAAATGTTCAAAGCTCCACTGCATTGATTATGTCTCTTCGGCAGAAGTTTTGCTCAGAGTCAGAAGAAAACGAAAAAAATTGGCTGTATCCTCGAGAACCAATAGAAGTTTCTCAAATTTTTAGTATTTGTTGGAAATACCCACTATTTTAACTCATGTGCCTTATGAGCTGTAAGCAACTGTTAAACACCATTTTAATGACATTGCAGCTGCTATTCAGAATGAAACTTCTACACTGAAGAGGTTGATTTCAGCAGAAAGGGCTATATCACTGGCTATATCACTGTGAAATCAAGCAAGCTAATCTCAAAAATTGACTAGTAAATTATTTTTGCAAAAATACATCAGAGAAATTTTATAGAGTACGCGATTCCGCAGTTAGAGGTTTTTGAAAACTATTCGAAAGCTATAATTTCTATTGAACAAACAACTGTTTGTTTTTCGTTGGCTGTTGTACAGTTGGTTAAGGTCTTCCAAATCTAAAATAAAGAACAAAAAATAGTTCAGAGGTAGTCAATTTTTTGACGGTTGTCTGCTGCACGTCTTGCTCTGTGAAAACAAAATTTCAATTCCGAAATATTTTTAGCACGAAATATGTGCATTTGAGATTAGTTCAAACTATTTCATCATAATGAATGGATTCGAATGATTGATTTGAACGCAAACCACCCATATCTTACTGAACAAGTCATCTACAGGCATACTGTGGATCGCAGTTTTTGAAAAAAGTTGGGCAACACTTTTTCGATATAGAGCAATCAGCTGATCAGAGCATCGAGTTTTTTTTTTAAATTGAATTTGCCATCTGCTTCTTGGCTGAAGTCGTTGACTGTTTTCTATTATCATCAAATTTATATTGTTCTTGTGGTTAGAAGGTTGCAAATTTGGTACATTTTTCTAAACAGTGATGCAACTCAATGTTAGTTTTGTTGTTTTCAGCCATCAGAAAAAATAAAAATAGAATGCTCCCAGTGATTCGGAATAAACAAACAAAATTTAAAATGTCGCTTAGAGGCAAGCTACTGCCCAAAATACTCCATACTTCAAATCTTCTGAGACTTTTTCCCCACAGACGTATCCACCATGACAAGGTTATGTTCATCTTTCTAGCCGTTAAAGCAAATCTCAATTTGGAACACATTAATTTCTTGCCCGTACCGAACTCCAAGTGTTAATCAGTACTGGGCAATTGTAAATGCAAGTCTCCCATGTAATAAAATTTGCTAGCTTTCTCGCTTGAAATTTGCTTCTTTCAAGCGTAGTTTAACGGCGCAAAAGACAAAACTTCAACAGTCACGGTGGCGCAGTAAGAAGGACATACACCTGAGGACATGGAGAGCGTAGGTTAGAGCCCCGTTCTTTTGGCACTTGTATTAAAACTTGCCAAGTCTGACAAGTCTTTAATGTGTTATGATCATAGCTCTGAATCAGTACTGATATCTAGACTTGGAATTAGACTTGCCCAGTACTGATATTGACTTGGCGTTAAGTACGGGTGCGCCTTTAAGACTAGGTTTCTCATCAGAGAGAAAAAGTTTGAACGCTCTCCAATATTTTCAGATGTAATAGGGCAATTTTTCCATTCTTTTCCACAGTATATTTTTGTGTTAACCAGCGTAGGAGGCAGTTGGAGAGAACGTTGAACCAATTCCTCATTTTTTCTATGAGTTATAGTTTTGAAGCTATCGATTGCTTCAAACTGTGACATTCACTGGCTGGCCTTTTTTCACAAATCTGTCTAATATATCAGTTGTGCGGGATATACTCTGTTCAAATTCATATTCTATAATTTTCTGTTATAATTTTTGTAGTTTCAAAAAATAAATTTTAGTACGCCTTGATTTGTTTTGCTGGTAGCTATTATTGACTTCCTTCTGTTACCGTTATATCAAATTAAGTATTACCATACCCTGTTTCTTTGATTGTAGGGAATGCAAATTGTTTGTTGGTGGTTCTGCTGGTGATAGCCCGGACTTGAGTATCAGAGCATTTCAGTACTGAAACATTGTATTCCAGATGTATATCGTCGGCCCAGTACTGTATCAGTGTATCCTAAGAGTATGTTGCAACCTCATTATGTGCAGTCTATTCGCATAGACGATTTTTTTTCTGAAAATAGCCTGTACATCCATCCTTGGTTTTGATTCTCATGATGTTCATAGTAAATTCATTAAAAAAAATTGAAAAGTTCGAAAGAAAATTTTAAATTTTGGGGGATGCACTTTTTGAGCATGACGATGAGATTACTATATTAAAACATTGAAAATAACGTTTTATCATTACAAAAAACAGCCGCCAGAACCAGTAAATACACACCTAGTGTCTGGGACCTGACGATTTTTAGATTTTTATTTCAGATTGTAATGGAAATATGTATGTATTATATGTTTCAGCCTAACGAAAATAGATACAGTACTGGGCCTACGATATACAACTGGAATACAAGGTTTGTACAAACGATTTGTGTTTCCAACCAAAGAAAACAAAAAGGCTCGGCAATGTGCGTTCGCACATAATGTTCCGACCCCTCTCATAGTAGTGAAATGGATTACAATTTCTATAAGATGGGGTATAGGGCTGTAAATGTATCAGGAGCATGCAGTCCATCAAACTGACCTCCTATTGCGTTGGAACTTGGAGGTCAGTTTGACTTGCCGATTACAGTCTAACTGACCTCCATCGCATGTCAAACAGGTACAGTTTAACTAGCCGATTATAACTAATATCCCCGATTATAACTAATATCCCCCTTTATAACTAGCCGATACTAGAGTTCTGCTACCACCCCCCCCCCCCCTCACCCAACCACAATCCCCACCAAAACAACGAATTAACTTTTTTAAATAACCCTATTTAGTTGAAAAAGGGTGTACTATTACCTGTTGGACGTTTACCATGAATTTTACCATGAAATGCCTATCAAGTGTCATGATTAGAACTCTGGGCATAGTAAAAATCACTAAAAAAATACATTATTTCAGTACTGAAATATTATGAGACACAGGTCCGGGAGTCATTTTGATAGTAATAGTGGTAGTGGTGATGGTGGCGTTGGTTATTTTTTACAGTGGTGGTGTTGTTTTTTGTTCTGGTGGTGGTCGACTGAGAAATAAATACAAAAAAAATGTTACAAAATATTTCAGCTGAATTTACCAATAGGGTGTGTCGCTTGTAAAGATGTTGCAGTGAACGTCCTTCAGACTCCCTACGTGTTTTTCTTGTTTGAACAAAAGTAGTGGTATCGAAAAAGTATTGTATAGCTCATTTGTGTTCCCAAGATAGTCCTTATTCAATTGCTGTCGTTAATCTCTATGGATCTACAGAGGCGATATTCAATCTACAGTCAATGCAAATTATCACTTAGAAAACCCTACAAAACCTTCTTTACCTGTTTTGGCCTTAGTTGCCTTTTTAGTTAGCTTTCTGTTATCATGTTTCTCAATTTGTATTTCCACTAAAAACATGCCCAAAAGGGATGCTATTACTTGTTTCTAAGAAACACAAAATTGAAAAAAAATTCAGCTTGAAGACTTTTGTCAAAAAAGCCGTTTCTTCAATTTTGTCCTTTACAATTCGATGAAGAATAGTAGCTCTTTCTAATTAATATAATTCAATTGAATCAAACAACGAAACCTTATTTAAGTCACAGTGCGTTAGGTCAATTTGGGTCAAATTTCGTTGTTCTTGAATCAAAATGAAAGAACAGATCCAAGTAGAGTGTTACTGCCATTGTACAACTGACTTTGCGACAAGCCATATTAGTTATTGGATCAAAATCTTCAACATAAACTTCTGATTGACTCGATTTTTTTGTGTTAATCTTTTTTTGTTTCAGTTTTTTTGATAAGTTATGAAACAGTATTCCGAGAAAAATCTTGACAAAATTGACTTTTTTATCCCCGCCACTGTTACTTTGCAGCATGAGGTCTTCAACCCGTACCCGAACAAAGAGTTCTTTCGTTGTTTAGTTGAAGGGACACGTTTGCACACAAATTGACTGAATTTCGTAAACTTTTTAGGTTTAATTTCAGATTGCTTAGGGTTGTGATGATTTATTTTTCTATTTGCTTTCAATATTTTGTTTTCGAATCCCTGGATTTTCTCTTCAATATGGGTATTATAGCAAAAAAAGCTTATTGTCTTTTTTATGCGCATTGAAGTATGCGATGGCGTATAAGATCATCTGCGGCATACAAATATATACTGAAATATGCGACAGTATTAGTGGCATCGATAAAATTCTTCTCAAAATAGGCATCGTGGGCAACTGTGACAGATATTTTCAAACAATTTTGGACTAGTTTCTCTTATTGTCACTGTGGCCACGCTTGCTTGCGACTCTAATCGTAGAACATTGCTATCATTAATACAGATATTTTCGAGTCGAGTTACTGAACCATATGTACCATTCACAACAAAAGGATGCCTAATTTTACAAACGGATTTTTTCAGTTGTTCAGAGATTTGTGACGAGCTTTCAAAACTTTCGAAAAAGATCTTTCAATATAGATCTTTCAAAAATAAATCAAAAAGACCGTTTAAAAGATTTTGGTTCTTTTTTTGGTTTTTGAGTATACGCGAAACTCTGGATAATCATACCTTTATCCGTTGCGTAGAATGAAAACCAGTTTATACTTCTGTAGACTTGGGACACCAAATTCCAGAACAGTTCAAAATCTTGTGCTCTACTCCTGACCTGTGTTTGATTTTGATTGGTCCAATAATTCGAGAAACAGTAGTAGTTACTGAAACAGATTGTATATAGAGCATTTTGAAGTAGTTGACCAAGTTTGCACTAAAAGTTACAAGGACAAGTGACAAGGTATCTAAATTTATTTACCTAAAGTAGCTTTTTTTAAAAAAAATCGCTTGTGTGATTTTGATGAAAATAGCCAAATTTGATAAATATACATATCTGTGTAATTCAAACCTCTTAGCATCGTTTGTTGAAAGTGTAAGGATGATTAATTATTGTTTCTTGTTTGGCTGCACATTGTTAAACGTCGAATTAAGAGATAAATTGGAACGATTTCAAGCTGCGTTCTCAAGCTTTTGGTTAACCTATGTTAATCTGTAATTTGTGAACCCATTGAAAATATGCAACATGGATGATTAATTGCAACTTTCCCGGTTCCAGAAAAATTATGTAAGAAATGCGCTGAAATGCTATGATTTTTCGAAAAGTTCAACGCAAAAACCTTACATAAAAATGCGCTGAATTGTGCAGAAACGCGCTGAAATTTTGCAAGAAACTCGCTGAAAACAACTGAGTTTTCATAAAACATATCTATCACTGAGAATCGACCCCTGATCTCTGGTGCCGTAGTTTTCACACAATCCACTGCTGCATTGGTTCCTGAAATTCTTCCCAATTAATTTGATTTCATAGTAGTAGACAGTTTAGGAAGAAATGCGCTGAAAGATATGCGCTGAAAATTCAGCGCAATTTCTTACATATTCTCAGCGCTATTCAGCGCTTTATTTAAGAATTTTAATCGTTATATAAGGAAAATTAAATGATTCGAAATTAATGCATCGGTGTCAAGAAGTGTTTAAGTCACACACTAAATAATTTTAAGAAATCGGATTATATTTCGTTAAAACTTTTAGCGCATTTGAGCGCAAAATTATGTAATATTTATGCGCTGACTAATTTGAAAAATCAGCGCGTTTCGGCTCATTTCAGCGCTATTCAGCGCATTCAATCCATTTCTTACATAATTTAAGCGCATTCAGCGCACTTTTTACAAAATAATGCGCTGCAACGGCGTTGACATCTCGACCTGGGTTGGACGGTTTCCTACAAAAGCTTTTCCAATCCGCAGAAAAATTCCAGTAAAACACATGTCATAATTAGTTTTGAATATTCAATCTCAACAATACTCAAATGTGATTCTCAATTGAACTTGAAGTCGTAATGAAATTTTGCATGGCAGTCATTTTGAACAGGTCTTCTGATGTTTCTTTTGAAAAAACATTGGTCATTTTTGAGCTTCAACTTGTAATAGTCTGACATATATCCATGTATTTTAATCAGTTTGATCAACTTTTATTGGTAATTGATTTTCTCGTAAAAATCTATCTGACTCCGTCACACGTTATTTTTAGAATTAAAATCATCTAGACGAAACCGGTGTCCACAATTAGAAATGTCTTCGCATATTTAACCACGTCGCACTCATCGTTTACTCTTAAAAAAGAAACTCATGAATATGTACATGGAAAATTAGAGGTTCTGATAATGCCTCACAAAAACTTCGATGATTTTACCGCACTTGTTGGCGATTCTTATGACTTTATATCCCAAAATTGAAAGAGATTGAGAAATCTACTTTCATTGGATGTAAAATGCTTTGCTTGAACAGGTTTATATAGAGAAACTAATTATGTGAAACGAAGCAAATAGATATTGATAAAAAGACAGGATACAATGGACAGGAGGTTTTTAGTCGTATTGATTTGGCGCTCCTGTATAAGTCAGGAGTAATCATCACAAACGGAAAGGAAGTATTTGCAGCAAAAGTTGTACCATCAACTAAAAAAAGGGTTTCAGCGGACTTGGAAACAGGACCAGCTATGAAGGTCGGGGGACGGCAATATTTACAGCACCCCTATGGCACCCTTATCAACTAAGAAGCTTCAAAGCATTATTGCATACTTCTGAATCTACAACCCCCTCTCACCTATAAAACTTCTAAGCAAAGGGCAATTTTTCAAACGAATTGTAATTGTTATAATCGAGCCACGTTAAAATACCCCCCCCCCCTTAGTTACATCGTATAGGGATCGTTTTTTCCATTCACAGGCATACCTTGATAAAATAAAGGAAGTCAGGCCAACTGCTTGAAATTTTAACAAATCTAACTAATACATACAACCATAAATGAGCTAGGCACTTATGTTGCAATATATTAGCTTGATTTTTCTGAACTAATTTTTTTAACTGATACAAACAAATCGGATCCGGTGAAAAATTTTACGAAGATTTTATCAACAAGCTAGACGAAGAGGATCCCGCCTGCCCTCTCAGGTCATCTCGAGTTATCAGCAGCTGCACCCAAAAACCGCCAGTGTTCTGCCAGCAGAACCGGTTTGCAGTAGACTCACACTACTGCACTCCAACAGCCAGCCAGTCCACTCAGGTCAACCTGAGTCATCAGCAGCTGCACCCAACAGCCTCCAGTGTTTTGCCAGCAGAACCAGCTTGCAGTAGACGCTCACTACTGCCCTCAAACAGCCAGTCAAACCACTCTGGCCAACCTGAGTCATCAGCAGCTGCACCCAACAGCTTTCAGTGTTCTACCAGTGAAACCAATTTACAGTAGACCCCACTACTGCCCTCCAACAGCCAGCCAGCCTACTCAGGCCAACCTTTGTCATGATAAGCAGCAACCAACAGCCTCCATTGTTCTGCATATAGAACCAGCTCGGAATCGATCCCCTACAGCCCTCCAACAGCCCGCAACTGTGCTCCAGCCAACTTGACACCACTTTAGCCTTACATAGTGGCCTATTGAGTTCCCCCAACGGAGTCAACCTGCAATAGGTCAATAGTATTGAACTTCAACTGTCTTCAATTGCACTCCAGCCAACTGGAGACCATTTTTGCCTCACATAGTCGCGTCTTGCATTCCCCCAACGAGTCAACCTGCAATAGGTCAATAGTATTGAACTTCAACAGACTTCAGTTGCACTCCAGCCAACTTGACTCCATTTTAGCCTTACATAGACGCGTCTTTCATTCCCCCAACGCAATCAATCTGCAGTAGGTCAATAATACTGACCTTCAACGGTCCTCACTTGTGCCCCAGCCAACTGGACAACTTTTAAGCCTTAGAATGTTGCCTCATGTGTTCACCCAGGGCAATCAACCGCCAGTAGCTCAATAGTGCTGAACTTCAACAGCCTTCAACCAACTTTACACCGCATTGGCTCTACTTAGCCGTTTCTTGCGTTCCCCCCTAAGCAATCATCATCTATTACATCAATAGTAGTGACTTTCTTCAGTGCCCAATTGTGTTCCAGGATTTTTTACATTCAAACAACTTTGTCACCAACTATGCAATTGAGCTGTGAAACTAAAAGCATCTGACCGCTAATAGGTCAAACTATATGACCTATGTTGGGTCAAAGCACCTGACTTCTACTAGGTCAAACTACTTGACCGCTAATAAGTCAAACCACTTGTTCTCTAATAGGTCAAACCACTTAACCTTTATTAGGTGAAACCACTTGACTTTTTATAGGTCAGACCACATGACCACTAATAGTTCAAACCATTTGAACTTTAATGGGTCGAAGAATTTTATTTCTATTTCATATAAATTCTAATAGGTCCAACTAATTGACCTCTCATTGACCTCAAAAGTCCAAAGAATCATCTCACTTGACCTGCAAATGACCTCTAGTAGTTCAAAAATCAATTGTTGTGACCTGCAAGGGGCTCATATTCACTCCACTTAAACTTTCAACTCCCTCTTAATTTAAGAAAGTCAGACCGATAAAGAAAATTGGAGGTTGAAAGCCATCAATATTTGGAACAGTTAGATTGCTTCATCAAAAACTTAACATTGTCAAAGAGCTCAAACAGGAGTTAGAAGATCAAATACAGTCAGGTCTTTAACCAGAAGTTGAGTCAGTTACACACGATAAATTCAAGAAAACATTGTCACAACTAGACGAGCTTGTCGACCAGCATACTCAATCGCAAAATGTTTACTTAGAGGAGTCTTTCAACGACGCTGCATGCTTGACAAAGCTACAAGTTGAAATGCAAAAACTGTAAAGAAGCATGAACTTTCCTTTAGAAACACTTCAACGCCTCCAAGCGGCGGCGTTTCATCATGCAGTAATGGAATACCGATTCCCTCCTCCTGAGTCTCCGGTAGATGTTCAAGGTATGCAAGATACTCAATAGCAAAAACAAATCAATGATTTGGCAGATCCGCAATCAACATCCAACCCTATTATTATTCAAAAACATGTGCAGTCCACCATGCAAGTTTTGCAGGAAAACTCTATCAGATTCATCAAAACTGATGTACAGAATAATCTCCATCCGTCAACAATGGAACGAAAAGACTCCATCAACGTAGCAAGAAATCAGAATTAGCCCCTTAAACCAATAGCACTAATTGTAAATCCAGCAAAATGTTTCGCAGGGCTCTATCGACGCAATTTGTGCATTTCCTTAATTGTCTACGGCTTCAGATTTTCAACCGCCAGCTTTCAGTGGAACACTTTCTCCGGCCTAAAACACTTTTGCTCCTCCCAGGCCTGTTAATAACACTGGCCACTTTGAATGTGTACCTGATCATAGAACACCTGTTCCAGTTTTTTTCGGTTATTGTCTACCAATGCCAAGCCACTCCCGCCCACTTCAGGGATGTTGCTCAATTAATTGCTCAAACTTTGCAAACGGTAGTTTTGGGCCCTCAAACGTAACCTTTGTGGAGCCTTTCTCCAAGCAGCCAAACTTTGGCAATCAGCGCTTTATTCCATATCGTCAATGAAACATTCACCGCTCATTAAAGCTGCTGGACGTCTGGATTCATAAGTTATTTGGAGACCCGCTTAAGTGGAAAAAATGAAGCAGCGTGTTTTTTCAACCAACCATCACAACAAAGACATCAATGACACTGAAAGAATGAGTTATTTGCAATTTTTAGCTATTGGACAGGCAACGGATTGCATCTGTGACTCTCTTTGCAACCCAAGCTTTTAATTCCTTGCCCTTCAAGAGCTGAACAGACGCTATGGAAACTCAGAAACCGTTGTCGATGGTTTTAAAAAAACTAAGATCTTTTCAAAGACCAACTATAAAAACCAGGCAGCTTTGATAGCTTTCGCTTCGTTGTTAAGAAACATAATTCAGACATTTGTCTCACATGGTTTCACTGCCCAGTGCCGAACTAAGTGCCACGTACTTGCTCGGAATAGCCCGTGATCATCTACCAATCGCGCTCAAATTGAAGTGGACCGAACATGTTGTTGCAAACGATCGGACAAATCCAGGTCTTTCCGGTTGGATGGCTCGATTGTCCAGAGCTCTCAAACAGTTACAAGACACGTTTTCATTAACTACAAACAACAATTCATGTCACCAAAACCAATAACAGAGCTCAATTTCGTTCAGCAATCGCAATATGAACCAAAATTGTACAAATTGGACACAGAATCTCACAGAAAGTAAAAGTTTTCTAACCCAGCAATAACAAATTTGAAAATAATTTTACATCAAACAGAAACCTTGGTAATGCAAAGCCTCATCAGTGGACAGCTAACAGTAGCAGCAACACAAAAGCAAGCTCTTCTTTATCTGGTTCAAATCAGCATCTGAAAAATGCAACGGCAAGCAGGAGCAGAACGAAATGTCCGCTTGATCAGTGTTAGAAGTGTCCGCGTTTTCTCAGTCTCGATACCAGTCAACGCAAAAGTGAAGCGAAAGAAGAACTCATTGTGCTTCAATTGCCTAAGTGAAAATCTCGCGGCCAAAAATTTCACTTCAAAAGTTCTCTGTAGACCTTGCAATGACAAACACCACAGGCTGCTCCACACAGTTAGACAAAAAGTATTTGAATCTACAAACTTGGCAGAAAAGAACCACTGGAACAACAAGACAAAATCAAAGACTTTCCAACTGAGGTTTTTAATCCTGGTATCCCATCAAGAACGAGAAATCAACTACAAGTGATACATGTCACTCTGTTCGGAATTGATAATAAAAGACATAACTGTTATGCCATTCTGGACAATGGTAGCACGATTTCATACGTTCTCAACACCGCTGCCGACAAATCTTGTTCGCTTAGAGATGCGAAAGTTCAATAGCGAAAAATCACTCTTCCGTTTAAACTATGTACATGCAGTGAGTAATTGGACTTTCAACGATGTTCCCGTGAACGATTTGAACGAAGCCAGTTCGTCCTACCCTCACACTCTACATATACATTTTCCTAAACTGAGTGATAGTAAGATACAAATAGTGTTAGGTGTTGACGCCCCCCAATAAATTTTGGAACGCGAGTTCTTTCAAGGACCCTTAGGAATCCCTTTTGCTTTACGCGATCTTCTCGGTTGGACAATTACCATCCAAACAAGGGAAAAACTCATTTAAACCTAGGAACGTGTATTTAGACCAAAACAGGACTAGTGGTCATTTCTCTAAATCTAGTAACAAAAACAGACTGTTTTTTTCACCTGTAAAATGCGCATCTCGATCCAAGCGAACTTTCTCTATCGTGCAAAATGAACTCCCACGATTGGCTATGTTGAAAACACTGCGAAGATGTTATCACTGTAGCAAGAAGTAGCAGTGACGAAACTAAAGCAGGGAGAAAGCTCTGTTTTAACACAGGTGCAATTATTTGACAAATAGCGACAACTATCCACTATGATGTAAAATCTCGCCCATCATTCTCGATTAATTATCTTTATAGTTATCGTACTAACACGTACAAGGCGATTTTTTTTGCGAATATAGCGAAAACCTAATACTGATAAAAAGTAAGAACACAGGCAGATATCTATTATTGTGTCTTTCTAGATAGATACCTTGTAAGATCTTAAGGGTACGTACACTTAAGACACCTTACAAGGTATTTATCTAGTAAGACAGAACAGTTATCTGGCTGTATCCTTACCTATTACTTGTTTTAAATTGTTGCTATTTAGTTCAAGTACTAGAACGACTATTACAAGATAGGTTCTCGAAAGAATTATGTGCCTGATTTTAAAACTGATATCGTGTGGGCTGAGCTGTTAAGGGATGTTATCTCTCGATACTAATCGTCATGCCATTTAGGTTAATTTCTGGTCGGGAGTTTAACAATGTTCACGACTCAAAATTGATCCGAGGCTTACCGAGATGTTTATTGCATTTAAGATGTGCTTTTTTGAAAATGTGAAGCATATTGTCAGTTATAAATAACGTATGCATGTAATATAATTATGCAGAATACGATATGCGGACCGTGTTACAGAACACTTGTAATCGTTCCGACCCACTTTAGTAGGGGGGACTATATACTCAAATGGGTTTTTTCGTTCAGTCAATTTTCACCGATCGATATATTCAACGTGGAGGTTTGTTAGTGGCATCAATAGAAGCTAGTCAAGCGTAAAAAAAATAGAAACCAAATCATTTTCTGGAATTTCGCTTTTTCCGAAGAGTTACGGAGCTTTAAAGAAATATGCACGTGAGCCTAACTTCCGTTGTTTTGTTCACATTTCTCGTATTTCCTGCTTAAATTTTGATCAACTTTTGCTGAAATATGATGAAATTGTTAATAATAGTCTGACTGTTTTTGCGTTTAAAGATAGAAGAGAGGTGATGAACAGTTTGAGCCAAAATTTTTGGCGAAATCTCAAGCTAAAATTTTGAAAATTCAATATTTTTTCCTTATTTTTCATTCAACAAAGCCATTAATTATGCCTAGATATTCCGCTATATCAAGTTTGTCCGGTGGTGCAGACTTAAAAGCTGCTATAATCCCTTATTCAGATATTGTCTAGATGTACCTGCGGTTGCTGAGAAAATTCTCTAAAGATATCATGATTGCGGTATTTTCTAACTTGAACCAACATTTATAAAGAATGCACAGTCTATTTTTGGTATATAAGATTTTTGCCAAAAAAAATTATTACGCAGTTTTTCAGAACAATAAATTTATTTCACAGCCGCGCCGCGATAGCAGGGCAAGCTTTGGTCTCATCTTTGGTTTCTGAATGAAAACGATTTTGATTGTATTGTAAGTCTGGTGATTTAAAATCTCTTCTGCATTTTTTCACCCCAATCAAAAAAGAGTTTTTTTTCAAATAAAGGTTTAATTGATAAGGTTCAATTGTTTCAATAAGGTTCAATGAAAAATTATTGTTTTTTATGAGTAAAGCTCATGGTATTCAAGGCTCCGACAAAACTGTTTTCGTTAATTTTTACTTAATTTCCATGAGTTTTGTCAGCATTTCATGTGCTTTTTTTAGTCCTATGACTGAGTCTAGTTGATCAATATTTAATTGCGTATCTTCGGTGTTATTGAAAAGCTAACCAAATAGTTCATATGTTAGTTAATCGTTTTTTTTTGTAATGTAACTAAATAAGCACCAATATTCATCAATTTCGTTTGTTATGATCACTTTTTGGTCAGATCAGCTCTTTCGGTAACATTTGAATCATTTTTGCGGTTTTATTCGAGAAGCCCCAAGAGCGGGATCAGTTTTGTTCCACTTAACTTTTGCATTTTTTGTTTTATTGGTTAGTTACGAACCAAAGGACTTCAATTCAAACCTGAATTTTTGACTGGTCAGATTTATAAATGCATGTTGAATGATGTTATGCCGCCAATGAGTATACATAAAAACTTCAACAATCAAATGATTTTTTTTGCTTCAACAACTTTTGCAAAAAAAATTTCGTGAAATATTGAATTCTGCCTGTATTCAGTGTTCATGTGTAGTCTTTTGACTTTGTCTCACCATTGGCATGCGCTACTTACATACTAAGCAGTAGAAAGTTTAAATAAAAATCTTTTTTAGTTGAATGTTTAGGGTTTTTTACGCCTTACGCTTATTAGAAGTTTGTTTAAAAAAATTCACATTTGAAACTTTCAATACTAATTCTGAAATGTTTCAACGTAGTCTGAACATAGAGGGCGCATAATTTTTCAAGTGAATTATAACATAATCTTTTTAAATAAATTTAAACAATGTTTTTTTGGCCATGATACTGAGAATATGCCTTTTTTAATTTTTTTTACTCGCTCCAATTTTGGACGGTCTCTTTGAATTTAATTATTTGCAAAAAGTGTAAAGGTGGTTTCTAATTTTGCCCCTTTTGTTTTCATATTAAATATTCTCAATCAAGACAGGTCAAAAAGTCTTTTCTATTGAAATGCAAGTCATCTGCTTCAGTTTAGTTTTTTAGTTTTTATCAGAGGCTATTTTGATCATTTCATTAAGTTTTTTAAGATGAATATAGACAAACATTGCGTTTTGGTTGTACGTAATGCCTGTTGTTTTTACTTGACTTTGTTGTTTGTCTTGTCTCGTACTCTCCTTAATGGCAGGTATCATAGGCCCTCTATTGAGCTATTATTTCATTTGTACAGTGGCTAGAGCTCAAAGCAATTTTAAAAATGCATACATCAATTATTTTTCGAATAATAAGTGATTTTTTTTAAAGTCTTCCATCTCTTCCTCATTGAGTGAACGAATAAGTTAAGAACGTGGTTGAGAGGAGTCGGAACATTACGTGCGAACGCCCATTTTTTGTGCCTCCTTGCTACATATTAAAATCGTTTTTAAAATGACGCATGCTTTTGGGAGGCGGTGGGGGATTGGTTAATAGTTTGTACACCCTATGGATTGCGGATCACTTGAGATGTTTCCAGGTTCTTCGATTAGACTTGACTTACCGCTAAGACACTCCATTGATGTCAATAATGGTGACCTTCAATATGTATTGTTCTCAATCATTTGATTCTGTGCAAACGAAGAAGTTGTATTTAGATTGGTTTGTTTTGTAATCATACTTTCAAGTATATAAAGTCCCTAAAGCTCATTGGCAAGGTTGAAAGAAGAGATTGGTAAACTGCTATTCAACTCTATTTTAGAACAGCAATAGAGGAAAAAAAGCAAGAGAAAACAAACATAGATTCATGGATTCGAGAAGTAACGGTCAACGTGCTGTTGAAACACAATACAAGCTTAAAATTGCGTCCAAAAAAGGAATTAGAAATGATCAATGAGTGGTTGTTTTCGAACCGCTACTTTTTTAGGAAAAGACTTTTTTGGCGCGCGGCGTATTTACGAAATGATATGTCATATCCAAACTGTCTGGACAATGAACAAACCGACCAAAAAGAAACGTTTACTTAAAATTATGATCGAAAACTCAAAACCATAGTTTCCAGCACAAAATGACCAGTTTTGACCGGCCTGGGTGAGTCGGAATTTGAAAAAATGGCGATTGCTACCAAATTTTGCTTTGAACAGTCGAGAAAGCAAAGTTTAGAATAAAATACTGTAAATTGATGACTATTGAGCGCTTGCATTTTAAATAACCGTCACATTTTTGCTCTCACCACACCTTAGTGGGGACAGGAACTATATGCTCAATCGTTTTTTCTTCAGTACATTTTTGGATGATCGATATATTCAGCGTAGAGAGTTGTGAGTGGTATCATTCGAAAGCCTGTCCAGCGTACAACATAACAAAATGAATCTTTAAAAAATAACTTTAATACAAGGAGTTACCGAGGTTTAAAGTCTCGTGAACATTCAGCTGATTTCCATTGTTTTTGTTTACATTTTCCGTTCTTTTTTGATCAATTTCTTGCCAATCTTGCGCAAATATCTTACAATTGATAAGAATATTACAAATCTTGAAGATTGAGGAAGGTTCCTGATCCGTTTGATCTCTTTCTTTCGGCTAAATTTTTTTTACCCTTTTCATAAATATTGGCAGCAAAAAGTTGATTAAGACTTGTAGGAAGAAAAAAACTGCAGAACTAAAATGTGCTCACATAATCTTTGTGGGTCTAGAAATTTTTTTCACTTAGGAGAGATTTTTGTGGAATGCTATTTATGCCTAACTTCAATCCACAATTATCCCAAAATTGTACTGAAAACTTTATTACCAAATTATCTGTTTCGCTAAAAATTTTAACGACTAAAAATATTTTTAAAGGAGGTGCAGCAATGGCGAGGCTAGTTTTGGTATAAACGTCGAATATTACAATCAACAAGTAATCTGATTGTAATGGAACGCAGTCTTTTTGTACAAATTTTCTCGTTTATTTTTAATTTGCGTTTGTTGCAGAGAGAATGTTTTCATGTTTTGGCTCAATCAAAGAGAGATCCATTATACGTGCGAATGAGACCCATTGAACTTGTATTTTATTTTGCATAGAAATTTGCACATGGATTTCATGGCTTCGACAAAGAATTATCATAACTTTTATTCTTTTTTTGGAATGTGTTGACTTAATTCTACTTATCAGGTGCCTTCCTTAGGTGTCTTCCTTAGGTGTCTTCCTTAGGTGATGTGAGTAAAATTATATAACACTTTCAGTTGACTGCTGATGGCTCATATAACTTTCAAATCAATTTTTTTGAGGAGATTGATATTGAATATTTGAGCATTGAAAAGTTTTGTATCTTAAATTTCTCAAAATATTGCTTAATCTCAGTAGAATGCTCGAAAACTATTTTATCTAATATATATTCAAATTTTGCAAAGATAGTTTTCCCAGTTTTTAGTTATAAGAGCTTGCTCGTTGAGTTTCTGTATAAATTTGAAGTTTTGGAGTTCTGAGTGAAATGAAGGTAAATCCAATTTGAAAATTACGAAATTCATAACTTCTAAAATATCTTGTTCGCATTAAGTGCAAGGTCTCAATAGCTTTTTGGATGGACTAGGAATTTTTATTTTTTTTTTACTTCTTTTGATAATTTTTAATATAAGTTTAATCGGCTGCTTATTTGACTCTGATATTGAAGGCTTTTGAAAATAGATATTGAAATAGGCCTTACAAAACTTTTATGTGTTCTTTTTATGTTGTTTGTTCCCTCACGTTGAGTTAATAATGGCTGGTCTCTTCGGCCTTCTAATCTGGCGTTGCTTAATTATTTTAGTGTTTTGAGTTCAAAGACAACTGCTTAACTCAACCACTACATATTTTAATTGACCAATTTTGACGAGCAAAGTCGCAACTTTATGCGCATTGGGACATTACGCAACCTGTTTTATTAAATCATCTTATCATTACTTGATAAAGAAACATATTAAAAAGTTATCCGGGTCAAGGTGTCAAAGCTAAAATTTGCTTAAAAAATGTAAGAATTTGGATGAATGCTGTAAAACTATGTAGTACTTGCAATTTTATCGTATAAAACATTAAATGCGGTAAGAAAAAAATGAATTAACCGCAATGAATCCCAAATGATGCGAAATTTCAGCGCTAAAAACCGCAAACCGAGCAGAATTCCAAATGTAAATTAAAACATTCTCTGTCGACTCAAATTTTTAATGAATCTCTTAAATATTTGAAATGCGTAAGAGGCATTAAAAAATTCAGCATTTTGCTGCCAAAGGCAATGAAATGTGCACATAGCAGCGGTAGTGGTTGCAAAAGTCGCGTATTTTAAATGATTTTCTCTTTTTGATTGCTTATTACTACTCTTGGCTTGATTTTTTTGTGAAAGTTTTTGTAGGAACCAGCCGACAGATGAAGGATTTTTAAAACTAGAGAAAATTTACAGTAAAACAACGCATATGATACAAAACGTCACGAAAAACATACAAAAATGGCATATGAGAGATTATTAACTTTGTATGAGGAATTATTAGTTGCATATAATTGATGTTCATTTTCCAAAATTAATGGACGTTAATCCAAACAAGGAGTTATTCAAATCAATTCAAAATCACAGCAAGAGATCCTGTCTTTCAAATTCGTTGAGTCGGTTACTGGCAATCACATTGTAAAAACTGGCTATACCAAAATGTTAGAAACAGAAAATCAAATAACAGCACTAGAAATTTACTGTATTATCAACAAAGCAAACATGAGAAAAAGATATATTGTTTTCATGAAAATATGCTTCATCTTGTCAACCCAACGGTAAAAGTCGCTGTTGAAGTTTTTGTGTGGATATTTTATAATATTTGCAGTTATTGGTGGTCAGAAAAGAACCAAAAACAACCAATTGTACTAAGTTTCAATGCCTTCGTTTTTCATAAAGTCCATTGAATCTGATTTACATTCAAGAGAAGATGCTGGCATGCAGGCGGTGAGAGGAAAAAACCAATGTGCGTTAGTATTGTCTTCGTAGAAATTCCGTAGAAAGCGGTTAAAAGAAAGTTTTCACCACTAACGACCCCAAATCTTTCAAAAAATCAACGCTAAAACTCGAAAATCTCTGCAGATTGGACTGCTTTATCCGCATTCATTGCTTAAGTTTGCCGACACTTTGCGATGAGTTTTTTAGCGCTGTTCACCGAAACTCTTTCATTATATTTCCTACAATTTGACCTGAGTAAGGATAAAGGAGCAATGCTACCCTTTCCATTTTTTGTTATCACAATAGTTATTGCATTTGAACACTGAATCTCAATCTCTAGGTACTCGGTTAAAAATTTTATGGCGAAAGCAAAAAATATGAAAACAAACAATAGTGGTGTTAATTTCTAACGCTTTAACTATGAAACTGAATTACATGAATTCCGATCACGAGCATCTAAAATTAGAGTAAGAAATTACACTTCATTGCACGCTGTCACATGGCTAACTGCGAACAGTTGACGTAACCATTACGATGTATACAATAACAATGGCAAGTAACTAAAACTACAGGTGAGAGTGTACCTTAACTCTCTTAACAATAATCTATGAACAATTTACTGCATTCTCACAAAAAATGTTAGGGTTATTTGTACACTATGTACCACATTTCCACTCGGATGAAAACCCTTTTCAACCAGCGAGGCTGGGCTGTTTTAGACTACATTTAATTGCTGTATTGCTTGCGACGTTGAGAAACTAGAAATTTTCGGTTTTGCGGAAAGATTTAAGTTAGGTTTAGGTTATGTTCGATTTTTTATTAGAGGCGTTTTTCGAAATTTGTGGATTTAAACCAAGACAATTTGTCTTCATATGGCAAAAATAGAAAATGTGTTCTTTTATCGCTGGCTTCTTTGCTTCTAGTTTCTAGTTGTCAATTGATGTCAATTGATTGAGCCCCAGCTTTGACCCTTCCGTCTTCTTAGCCTTGTTCGCTTCGTTGCGCGATTATTTTTGAGCTTAATTAAATTGGGATGTTTATTTTTGAACTCGTCCAATTTATTGTCACTGGTTTAAAGATTGTGTGGGACACACTTATCACAATTGCAGCAATCTTTAAACAATTGTATATCTGAGTTTTTACTCAGTTTAATAATTATAAATAATAAAGTAACAAAAAAAACTCTAAGATAAAAAAATAAATAACAATAACAAAAAATAAAAAGAATATCATTTCTAAAATTTTTTTAATTCAAACCCTGAAATAAGAGTGAACTTGGTTACCAGGACTGCTTATGAAAACAGCAGATCAACAGTTTAGTGCAACACTTTTAATCACTCCATTTCATTTTCCCTCACACGAAAAGTACGTTTTCTTTCTCCCCACTTTGATCAGGAAAAATAAGAACTCTTGGATGAGGATGACAATTATATCCATTAATTAGACGCATTTGAATAACTTCACTTTACTATGGCGAGTTTGAAGTACTGTATAGACATTCGACACTCTAATGACAAGAAGGTAAGCAACATTACCACCGACCCTCGAGTTACAACAGCTAGTCTGTCAAAAGCAAAGTAAGGCTGCTCCGATTGGTAGCTTCTGCTGTCTCAAAATGAGGTTGTTTGCTTAACTGTCTTCTTGAAAATTGAAGACTTGCCGCCTAATACAGCCATTAAAATAGCATAAAAGTAATATCTTGCTGAGAATTATTTTGCTCATTATCACTAAATTGTCGGTTCTTCGCTGCATCAGTTCCGTAACCTGTCTACTATGCCACATTTTGGATAAATTTAAGTTTTAGAGAAGAAGTCACTGTAACATCAAATGAAACAGAACGGCCTGATGACCATTATGGCAGACCTCATGACCATTATGGCAGAAAACAATCTTTTGTTACCCGGTGATGAAATCTGTCGTGTCATGCAATAGCGTCTCCCTTTCTTTGACATACGACACCATAGCAACCAAAGCTATTTAATGGCATCATCATCAAGTTACTGTAAAGTTTTCATTGAAGTTTTGAAGTTCTGTCTGTACTCGTTGATATTTGTATTCTTAGGACATCATATCGCACCGACAGTTCCCATCGGCTTCCCATGGAAATAAATCTGCCTAGTGTTTTTATTTTAGGTTTACGAAGTTCATAGTGTCTGAAATAAATCATTCGCATTAAGTACAAGATCCCATTAGTAGATTGGGCTGCTTTATCCAATTTCTTGGCTTAACTTTGTCTGCGCTTTGCGATGAGATTTGAGCGCTGTTCACCGCAACTATTTCATTATTTTCTCGACAAATTCTTGACCAGAGTTAGGAAAAAGGATTAAAGCTATCCTTTCCAATTTTTTATCTCTAATATTTATTGCATTTGAATACTGAATTGGAATCTCTAGGTAATCTGTAAAAGATTTTATGACAAATGGAACAGTATGAAAAGAAGAATGTGGCAATGTTAGTTTCTAACGCTTTAACTATGAAACGGAATAACATGCTTTCTTATGACGAACATCTTAATACGGATCAGGAAATTACACTTTTTTGATCGCTGTCACATGGCTAAGTGAGAACGTTCCATTGTCGAATATGTGTTCTATGTTCAAGAAGCATCTGACGTAACAATTACGATCCTGCGAAGTATACAATGCCAATGGTATACAGCTATAAATACAAATGAGAGGGTAGCTTAGCTCTCTTAACACTAATCTATATATAACTGAGTGCAGTCATACGAAAAATCTTACTGTTTGTTGTACCACCATACACTTGAATGAAAACTCCCGGACAGAGGAGTTTTGCCAAATTTATGTAAGATCAAAGGTAACTAGCGATGACACATCGGAAAATTGGCCGCTGTTTTCTTACAAAATTGGCGTTTAATGCAATGAATTAAGCGTATATCTTACATATTTTGTGTTGAATTTAGCGTAGATGTTACATATTTTGCGTTCAACTTAGCGTAGATCTTACATATTTTGCTTTGAATTTAGCGTAGATCTTACATAAATTCAATGCTTTAAACGCCACTTTTAAAAATTAGCGTAGATATTACAAAAATTCAACGTATTGAACGCCACTCGTAATAATTTTGCGTTGAAGATGGCGTAGATTTTACATAATTTGCGTTGAATATGGCGTAGATCTTACATATTTTGCGTTGAATTTAACGTTAATCTTACATATTTAGCGTTGAATTAAGCGTTTGTTTTACAAAAAATCAACGCATATGACTCTGGGTATGGACTCAAACCACTGACTTTCTGTTTACTTGTCGCCTCTTCTACCACTGTGCCATAGAAAAATTGTGAAAAATGGTGCCAGTCTACCTCATTCCATCTATATATAATTTAGTGCATTCCTATGAAAAATCTTACGGTTTGTTGTACCACCATACACTTGAATGAAAACTCCCGGACCGAGGAGTTTTGCCAAATTTATGTAAGATCAGCGGTAACTGGCGATGACACATCGGAAAATTGGCCGCTGTTTTCTTACAAAATTTGCGTTTAATGTAATGAATTAGGCGTATAGCTTACAAATTTTGTGTTGAATTTAGCGTAGATGTTACATATTTTGCGTTCAACTTAGCGTAGATCGTACATATTTAGCGTTGAATTTAGCGTTGATCTTACATAAATTCAACGCATTCAACGCGAATCTTACAAGGCTTATTTCAACGCAAAGTATGCAAGATCTACGCTAAATTCAACGCAAAATATGTAAGATCTACGCTAAAATCAACGCAAAATTTGTAAGAGTGGCGTTGAAAGCATTGAATTTATGTAAGGTCTACGCTAAATTCAAAGCAAAATATGTAAGATCTACGCTAAATTCAACGAAAAAATTGTAAGATCTACAATAAATTTAACGCACAATATGTAAGATCTACGGAAAATTCAACGCAAAATATGTAAGATGCACGCCATATTCAACGCAAAACTTTTAATAGTGGCGTTGAATAAGTTGAATCTTTGAATGATTTACGCTAAATTCAACGCAAAATGTTTAAGATCTACGCTAAAATCAACGCAAATTTGTAAGAGTGGCGTTGAAAGCAAAGAATTTATGTAAGATCTGCGCTAAAATCAACGCAAAATATGTAAGATCTACAATAAATTTAACGCACAATATGTAAGATCTACGGAAAATTCAACGCAAAATATGTAAGATGCACGCCATATTCATTGCAAAACTTTTAATAGTGGCGTTGAATGCGTTGAATCTTGGAAAGATTTACGCTAAATTCAACGCAAAATGTTTAAGATCTACGCTAAAATCAACGCAAATTTGTAAGAGTGACGTTGAAAGCATTGAATTTATGTAAGATCTACGCTATATTCAACGCAAAATATGTAAGATTTACGCCATTTTCAACGCAAAAATATTAGTAGTGGCGTTGAATGCGTTGAATTTTTGTAAGATTTACGCTTAAGCGTTGATCTTACATAAATTCAGCGCATTCAACGCCAATCTTACAAGGCTAATTTCAACGCAAATTATGCAAGATCTACGATAAATTCAACGCAAAATTTGTTAGAGTGGCGTTGAAAGCATTGAATTTATGTAAGATCTACGCTAAATTCAACGCAAAATATGTAAGATCTACGCTACATTCAACGCAAAATTTGTTAGAGTGGCGTTGAAAGCATCGAATTTATGTAAGATCTACGCTAAATTCAACGCAAAATATGTAAGATCTACGCTACACTCAACGCAAAATTTGTTAGAGTGGCGTTGAAAGCATTGAATTTATGTAAGATCTACGCTAATTTCAACGCGAAATATGTAAGATCTACGCTAAATTCAACGCAAAAATTGTAACATCTAGGCTAAAATCAACGCAAAATTTGTAAGAGTGGCGTTGAAAGCATTGAATTTGTGTAAGATCTATGCTAAATTCAAGCCAACAAATGTAAGATCTTCGCTAAAATCAAAGCAAAATATGTAAGATCTACGCTAAATTCAACGCAAAATATGTAAGATCTACGCTATATTCAACGCAAAATATGTAAGATATACGCCATTTTCAACGCAAAAATTGTAAGAGTGGCGTTCAATAAGTTGAATTTATGTAATACCTAAGCTAAATTCAACGCAAAATATGTAAGATGCACGGCATATTCAACGCAAAAATTTTAGTAGTGGCGTTGAATGCGTTGAATTTTTGTAAGATTTACGCTTAAGCGTTGATCTTACATAAATTCAGCGCATTCAACGCCAATCTTACAAGGCTAATTTCAACGCAAATTATTCAAGATCTACGATAAATTCATCGCAAAATATGTAAGATCTACGCTACATTCAACGCAAAATTTGTTAGAGTGGCGTTGAAAGCATTGAATTTATGTAAGATCTACGCTAAATTCAACGCAAAATATGTAAGATCTACGCTACATTCAACACAAAATTTGTTAGAGTGGCGTTGAAAGCATTGAATTTATGTAAGATCTACGCTAAATTCAACGCAAAATATGTAAGATCTACGCTACATTCAACGCAAAATTTGTTAGAGTGGCGTTGAAAGCATTGAATTTATGTAAGATCTACGCTAATTTCAACGCAAAATATGTAAGATCTACGCTACATTCAACACAAAATTTGTTAGAGTGGCGTTGAAAGCATTGAATTTATGCAAGATCTACGATAAATTCAACGCAAAAATTGTAATATCTACGCTAAAATCAACGCAAAATTTGTAAGAGTGGCGTTGAAAGCATTGAATTTGTGTAAGATCTATGCTAAATTCAAGCCAAAAAAATGTAAGATCTACGCTAAAATCAAAGCAAAATATGTAAGATCTACGCTAAATTCAACGCAAAAATTTCAACATCTACGCCAAAAATCAACGCAAAATTTGTAAGAGTGGCGTTGAAAGCATTGAATTTGTGTAAGATCTATGCTAAATTCAAGCCAAAAAAATGTAAGATCTACGCTAAAATCAAAGCCAGATATGTAAGATCTACGCTAAATTCAACGCAAAATATGTAAGATCTACGCTATATTCAACGCAAAATATGTAAGATATACGCCATTTTCAACGCAAAAATTGTAAGAGTGGCGTTCAATAAGTTGAATTTATGTAATACCTACGCTAAATTCAACGCAAATATGTAAGATGCACGGCACATGCAACGCAAATATTTTAGTTGTGGCGCTGAATGCGTTGAATTTTTGTAAGATTTACGCTTAAGCGTTGATATTAGATAAATTCAGCGCTTTCAACTCCAATCTTACAAGGCTAATTTCAATGCAAAGTATGCAAGATCTACGCTAAAATCAATGCAAAATGTTTTAGATCTACGCTAAAATCAACGCAAAGTTTGTAACAGTGGCGTTGAAAGCACAGAATTATGTAAGGTCTACGCTAAATTCAAAGCATAATGTGTAAGATGCACGGCATATTCAACGCAAAAATTTTAGTAGTGGCGTTGAATGCGTTGAATTTTTGTAAGATTTACGCTTATGCGTTGACCCTACATAAATTCAGCGTATTCAACGCCAATCTTACAAGGCTAATTTCAACGCAAATTATGCAAGATCTACAATAAATTCAACGCAAAATATGTAAGATCTACGCTACATTCAACGCAAAATTTGTAAGAGTGGCGTCGAAAGCTTTGAATTTATGTAAGATCTACGCTAAATTCAACGCAAAATGTGTAAGATCTACGCTATATTCAAAGCAAAATTTGCAAGACTGGTGTTGAATGCGTTGAAGTTATGTAAGATCTACGCTAATTTCAACGCAAAGTATGCAAGATCTACGATAAATTCAACTCAAAAATTGTAAGATCTACGCTAAAATCAACGCAAAATTTGTAAGAGTGGCGTTGAAAGCATTGAATTTGTGTAAGATCTATGCTAAACTCAAGCCAAAAAATGTAAGATCTACGCTAAAATCAACGCAAAATACGTAAAATCTACGCTAAATTCAACGCAAAATTTGTAGGATCTACGCTAAAATCAGCGCAAAATTTTGTAAGAGTGGCGTTGAAAGCATTGAATTTGTGTGAGATCTACGCTAAATTCAAGGCAAAAAATATTAGATCTACGCTAAAATCAACGCAAAATATGTAAGATCTACGCTAAATTCAACGCAAAATTTGTAAGATCTACGCTAAAATCAGCGCAAAATTTTGTAAGAGTGGCGTTGAAAGCATTGAATTTGTGTAAGATCTACGCTAAATTCAAGGCAAAAAATATTAGATCTACGCTAAAATCAACGCAAAATATGTAAGATCTACGCTAAATTCAACGCAAAATATGTAAGATCTACGCTATATTCAAAGCGAAATTCGCAAGAGTGGCGTTGAATGCGTTGAAGTTATGTAAGATCTACGGTAAGTTCAACGCAAAATGTGTAAGATCTACGCTATATTCAAAGCAAAATTTGCAAGACTGGCGTTGAAAGCATTGAATTTATGTAAGATCTACGCTAAGTTCAACGCAAAATGTGTAAGATCTACGCTATATTCAACGCAAAATATGTAAGATTTATGCCATATTCAACGCAAAATTAGTAAGAGTGGCGTTGAAAGCATTGAATTTATGTAAGATCTACGCTAAGTTCAACGCAAAATGTGTAAGATCTACGCTATATTCAAAGCAAAATTTGCAAGACTGGCGTTGAAAGCATTGAATTTATGTAAGATCTACGCTAAGTTCAACGCAAAATGTGTAAGATCTACGCTATATTCAAAGCAAATTTTGCAAGACTGGTGTTGAATGCGTTGAATTTATGTAAGATCTACGCTAATTTCAACGCAAAGTATGCAAGATCTACGATAAATTCAACGCAAAGTATGCAAGATCTACGATAAATTCAACGCAAAATATGTGAGATCTACGCTAAATTCAACGCAAAATATGTAAGATTTATGCCATATTCAACGCAAAATTAGTAAGAGTGGCGTTGAAAGCATTGAATTTATGTAAGATCTACGCTAAGTTCAACGCAAAATGTGTAAGATCTACGCTATATTCAAAGCAAAATTTGCAAGACTGGCGTTGAAAGCATTGAATTTATGTAAGATCTACGCTAAGTTCAACGCAAAATGTGTAAGATCTACGCTATATTCAAAGCAAATTTTGCAAGACTGGTGTTGAATGCGTTGAATTTATGTAAGATCTACGCTAATTTCAACGCAAAGTATGCAAGATCTACGATAAATTCAACGCAAAAAATGTAAGATCTACGCTAAAATCAACGCAAAATTTGTAAGAGTGGCGTTGAAAGCATTGAATTTTTGTAAGATCTACGCTAAATTCAACGCAAAATATGTAAGATGCACGGCACATGCAACGCAAATATTTTAGTTGTGGCGCTGAATGCGTTGAATTTTTTGTAAGATTTACGATTAAGCGTTGATATTAGATAAATTCAGTGCTTTCAACTCCAATCTTACAAGGCTAATTTCAATGCAAAGTATGCAAGATCTACGCTAAATTCAATGCAAAATGTTTTAGATCTACGCTAAAATCAACGCAAAGTTTGTAACAGTGGCGTTGAAAGCATTGAATTATGTAAGGTCTACGCTAAATTCAAAGCATAATGTGTAAGATGCACGGCATATTCAACGCAAAAATTTTAGTAGTGGCCTTGAATGCGTTGAATTTTTGTAAGATTTACGCTTATGCGTTGACCCTACATAAATTCAGCGCATTCAACGCCAATCTTACAAGGCTAATTTCAACGCAAATTATGCAAGATCTACGATAAATTCAAAGCAAAATATGTAAGATCTACGCTACATTCAACGCAAAATTTGTAAGAGTGGCGTCGAAAGGTTTGAGTTTATGTAAGATCTACGCTAAATTCAACGCAAAATGTGTAAGGTCTATGCTATATTCAACGCAAAATTTGTTAGAGTGGCGTTGAAAGCATCGAATTTATGTAAGATCTACGCTAAATTCAACGCAAAGTATGCAAGATCTACGATAAATTCAACGCAAAAATTGTAAGATCTACGCTAAAATCAACGCAAAATTCGCAAGAGTGGCGTTGAATGCGTTGAAATTATGTAAGATCTACGGTAATTCCAACGCAAAGTATGCAAGATCTACGATAAATTCAACGCAAAATATGTAAGATCTACGCTAAATTCAACGCAAAATATGTAACATTTACGCCATATTCAACGCAAAATTAGGAAGAGTGGCGTTGAAAGCATTGAATTTATGTAAGATCTACGCTAAGTTCAACGCAAAATGTGTAAGATCTACGCTATATTCAAAGCAAAATTTGCAAGACTGGTGTTGAAAGCGTTGAATTTATGTAAGATCTACGCTAATTTCAACGCAAAGTATGCAAGATCTACGATAAATTCAACGCAAAAATTGTAAGTTCTACGCTAAAATCAACGCAAAATTTGTAAGAGTGGCGTTGAAAGCATTGAATTTGTGTAAGATCTACGCTAAATTCAAGCAAAATATGTAAGATCTGCGCTATATTCAAAGCGAAATTCGCAAGAGTGGCGTTGAAT
Organism: Convolutriloba macropyga; assembly: GCF_964194025.1. Lineage (NCBI taxonomy): Eukaryota > Metazoa > Xenacoelomorpha > Acoela > Convolutidae > Convolutriloba > Convolutriloba macropyga. Next base: position 33,529 of record NW_027453575.1, on the reverse strand, counting down.
GCGTTGAATTTATGTAAGATCTACGCTAATTTCAACGCAAAGTATGCAAGATCTACGCTAACATCAACGCAAAATTTGTAAGAGTGGCGTTGAAAGCATTGAATTTGTGTAAGATCTATGCTAAATTCAAGCCAAAAAATGCAAGATCTACGCTAAAATCAACGCAACATATGTACGATCTACGCTAAACTCAACGCAAAAATTGTAAGATCTACGATAAAATCAACGCAAAATTTGTAAGAGTGGCGTTGAAAGCATTGAACTGTGTAAGATCTACGCTAAAATCAAGGCAAAAAATATTAGATCTACTCTAAAATCAACGCAAAATATGTAAGATCTACGCTAAATTCAACGCAAAATATGTAAGATCTACGCTATATTCAAAGCGAAATTCGCAAGAGTGGCGTTGAATGCGTTCAATTTATGTAAGATCTACGGTAATTCCAACGCAAAGTATGCAAGATCTACGATAAAATCAACGCAAAATATGTAAGATCTACGCTAAATTCAACGCAAAATATGTAAGATTTACGCATATTCATCGCAAAATTTGTAAGAGTGGCGTTGAAAGCATTGAATTTATGTAAGATCTACGCTAAATTCAACCCAAAATGTGTAAGATCTACGCTATATTCAAAGCAAATTTTGCAAGACTGGTGTTGAGTGCGTTGAATTTATGTAAGATCTACGCCATTTTCAACGCAAAGTATGCAAGATCTACGATAAATTCAACGCAAATTGTGCAAGATCTACGCTAAATTCAACGCAAAATATGTAAGATTTACGCCAATTTCAACGCCAAATTTGTAAGGGCGGCGTTGAAAGCATTGAATTAATGTAAGAATTACGCTAAGTTCAACGCAAAATGTGTAAGATCTACTCTATATTCAAAGCAAAAATTGCAAGACTGGTGTTGAATGCGTTGAATTTATGTAAGATCTACGCTAATTTCAACGCAAAGTATGCAAGATCTACAATAAATTCGACGCAAAAATTGTAAGATCTACGCTAAAATCAACGCAAAATTTGTAAGAGTGGCGTTGAAAGCATTGAATTTATGTAAGATCTACGCTAAATTCAACCCAAAATGTGTAAGATCTACGCTATATTCGAAGCAAATTTTGCAAGACTGGTGTTGAATGCGTTGAATTTATGTAAGATCTACGCCATTTTCAACGCAAAGTATGCAAGATCTACGATAAATTCAACGTAAAAATTGTAAGATCTACGCTAAAATCAACGCAAAAATTGTAAGATCTACGCTAAAATCAACGCAAAATTTGTAAGAGTGGCGTTGAAAGCATTGAATTTGTGTAAGACCTACGCTAAATTCAAGGCAAAAAATATTAGATCTACGCTAAAATCAACGCAAAATATGTGAGATCTACGCTAAATTCAACGCAAAATATGTAAGATTTATGCATATTCATCGCAAAATTTGTAAGAGTGGCGTTGAAAGCATTGAATTTATGTAAGATCTACGCTAAATTCAACCCAAAATGTGTAAGATTTACGCTATATTCAAAGCACATTTTGCAAGACTGGTGTTGAATGCGTTGAATTTATGTAAGATCTACGCCATTTTCAACGCAAAGTATGCAAGATCTACGATAAATTCAACGCAAATTGTGCAAGATCTACGCTAAATTCAACGCAAAATATGTAAGATTTACGCCAATTTCAATGCAAAATTTGTAAGAGTGGCGTTGAAAGCATTGAATTTATGTAAGATCTACGCTAAGTTCAACGCAAAATGTGTAAGATCTACGCTTTATTCAAAGCAAAATTTGCAAGACTGGTGTTGAATGCGTTGATTTTATGTAAGATCTACGCTAATTTCAACGCAAAGTATGCAAGATCTACGATAAATTCAACGCAAAAATTGTAAGATCTACGCTAAACTCAACGCAAAATTTGTAAGAGTGGCGTTGAAAGCATTGAATTTGTGTAAGATCTATGCTAAATTCAAGCCAAAAAATGCAAGATCTACGCTAAAATCAACGCAAAATATGTAAGATCTACGCTAAACTCAACGCAAAAATTGTAAGATCTACGCTAAAATCAACGCAAAATTTGTAAGAGTGGCGTTGAAAGCATTGAATTTGTGTAAGATCTACGCTAAATTCAAGGCAAAACATATTAGATCTACGCTAAAATCAACGCAAAATATGTAAGATCTACGCTGAAATCAACGCAAAATATGTAAGATCTACGCTATATTCAAAGCGAAATTCGCAAGAGTGGCGTTGAATGCGTAGAATTTATGTAAGATCTACGGTAATTCCAACGCAAAGTATGCAAGATCTACGATAAATTCAACGCAAAATATGTAAGATCTACGCAAAATTCAACGCAAAATATGTAAGATTTACGCATATTCATCGCAAAATTTGTAAGAGTGGCGTTGAAAGCTTTGAATTTATGTAAGATCTACGCTAAATTCAACCCAAAATGTGTAAGATCTACGCTATATTCAAAACAAATTTTGCAAGACTGGTGTTGAATGAGTTGAATTTATGTAAGATCTACGCCATTTTCAACGCAAAGTATGCAAGGTCTACGATAAATTCAACGCAAATTGTGCAAGATCTACGCTAAATTCAACGCAAAATATGTAAGATTTACGCCAATTTCAACGCAAACTTTGTAAGAGTGGCGTTGAAAACATTGAAATTGTGTAAGATCTACGCTAAATTCAAGGCAAAAACGTAAGATCTACGCTAAAATCAACGCAAAATATGTAAGATCTACGCTAAATTCAACGCAAAATATGTAAGATGCACGGCTTACTCAACCCAAAAAGTTTAGTAGTGGCGTTGAATGCGTTGAATTTTTGTAAGATTTACGCTTAAGCGTTGATCATACATAAATTCAGCGCATTCAACGCCAATCTTACAAGGCTAATTTCAACGCAAAGTATGCAAGATCTACTAAAAATTCAACGCAAAATATGTAAGAGCTACGCTTTATTCAACGCAAAATATGTAAGATCTACGCCATATTCAACGCAAAATGTGTACGATCTACGCTAAAATCAACGCAAAATATGTACGTGTGGCGTTGAAAGCATTGAATTTATGTAAGGTCTACGCTAAATTCAAAGCAAAATATGTAAGATCTACGCTAAATTCAACGAAAAAATTGTAAGATCTACACTTAATTTAACGCACAATATGTAAGATCTACGGAAAATTCAACGCAAATTATGTAAGATGCACGCCATATTCAACGCAAAACTTTTAATAGTGGCGTTGAATGCGTTGAATCTTTTTAAGATTTACGCTAAATTCAACGCAAAATGTTTAAAATCTACGCTAAAATTAACGCAATATTGTAAGAGTGGCGTTGAAAGCATTGAATTTATGTAAGGTCTACGCTAAATTCAAAGCAAACTATGTAAGATCTACGCTAAAATCAACAAAAAACATGTAAGATCTACGGTAAATTCAACGCAAAATTTGTAAGATGCACGGCATATTCAACGCAAAATTTGTAAGAGTGGCGTTGAAAGCACTGAAGTTAAGTAAGATCTACGCTAAAATCAACGCAAAATTTGTAAGAGTGGCGTTGAAAGCATTGAATTTATGTAAGATTTACGCTTAAGAGTTGATCTTACATAAATTCAGCGCATTCAACGCCAATCTTACAAGGCTAATTTCAACACAAAGTATGCAAGATCTACGATAAATTCAACGCAAATTGTGCAAGATCTACGCTAAATTCAACGCAAAATATGTAAGATTTACGCCAATTTCAACGCAAAATTTGTAAGAGCGGCGTTGAAAGCATTGAATTAATGTAAGATTTACGCTTAAGAGTTGATCTTACATAAATTCAGCGCATTCAGCGCCAATCTTACAAGGCTAATTTCAACACAAAGTATGCAAGATCTACGCTAAATTCAACGCAAAATATGTAAGATCTACGCTAAAATCAACGCAAACTTTGTAAGAGTGGCGTTGAAAACATTGAAATTGTGTAAGATCTACGCTAAATTCAAGGCAAAAATGTAAGATCTACGCTAAAATCAACGCAAAATATGTAAGATCTACGCTAAATTCAACGCAAAATATGTAAGATGCACGGCTTACTCAACCCAAAAAGTTTAGTAGTGGCGTTGAATGCGTTGAATTTTTGTAAGATTTACGCTTAAGCGTTGATCATACATAAATTCAGCGCATTCAACGCCAATCTTACAAGGCTAATTTCAACGCAAAGTATGCAAGATCTACGATAAATTCAACGCAAAATATGTAAGAGCTACGCTTTATTCAACGCAAAATATGTAAGATCTACGCCATATTCAACGCAAAATGTGTACGATCTACGCTAAAATCAACGCAAAATATGTACGAGTGGCGTTGAAAGCATTGAATTTATGTAAGGTCTACGCTAAATTCAAAGCAAAATATGTAAGATCTACGCTAAATTCAACGAAAAAATTGTAAGATCTACACTTAATTTAACGCACAATATGTAAGATCTACGGAAAATTCAACGCAAATTATGTAAGATGCAAGCCATATTCAACGCAAAACTTTTAATAGTGGCGTTGAATGCGTTGAATCTTTTTAAGATTTACGCTAAATTCAACGCAAAATGTTTAATATCTACGCTAAAATTAACGCAATATTGTAAGAGTGGCGTTGAAAGCATTGAATATATGTAAGGTCTACGCTAAATTCAAAGCAAACTATGTAAGATCTACGCTAAAATCAACAAAAAACATGTAAGATCTACGGTAAATTCAACGCAAAATTTGTAAGATGCACGGCATATTCAACGCAAAATTTGTAAGAGTGGCGTTGAAAGCACTGAAGTTAAGTAAGATCTACGCTAAAATCAACGCAAAATTTGTAAGAGTGGCGTTGAAAGCATTGAATTTATGTAGGGTCTACGCTAAATTCAAAGCAAAATATGTAAGATCTACGCTAAATTCAACGAAAAAAATGTAAGATCCACGACATATTCAACGCAAAATTTTTAATGGTGTCGTTGAATGCGTTGAGTTTTTGTAAGATTTACGCTTAAGCGTTGTTCTTACATGATTTCAACGCATTCAACGTCAATATTTCAATGTTTTTGCAAATTTTAGAGCTGAGTCCTCGGCCTGTTGAGAAACTATAAATTTTCTTCCTTGCGGAAAGATTTTTTATACAGCCACTTTCCGAAATTTCTGGATCTAAACTAAGACATTTCGTATTCATAGTGTGTAAATTGAAGAAGTGTTCCTTTACTGCTCTCTTCTCTGTTTGTAGTTTCTGTTTGTCAATTAATTGTGCAGCTTTCTCCTCTTACGTTGCCTTAGCCTTATTTGCTTCGTTGCACGATTTTTTTGAGCCTGATCAAATTCGGATGCTTTTTTTACTCGTCCAATTTATTGTTACTGGTTTGAAATTTGTGTGGGACACACTTATCAGGGTTGCAACAAACATTAAACAGTTGTACGTCTGGGTTTTTTGTTTGTTTGATAAATTTAAATAATAAGAAAAATAATATAAGCAACGAAAAAATTCTATGATAGAAAATTAAATAACAATAATAAAAAAACTAAAAAAATAAAAACGATACCATTTTGAAATTCTTTCAAATGGAAACTTTGAATTAGGAATTTACATGGTTGCCGTGATTAAGTTTATGAAATCAGCAAATCAACAGTTTAAGGAATCAGTTTTTATCTGTCCGTTTCATTTTTCCGTACACAAGAAGTACGTTTCTCTTCTGCCAGCTCTGATCAGGTAAAAATAGAACTCGTGGATCAAGATTAAAATTATAACCACTTCTAGACGCGTTCGAACCACTTCACTTTACACTGTTGAACTGTAACTACTTCAATTCGAGACTCCCGTTGCAAGGAGGTAAGCAACATTACAGCCGACCCACGAATTGTAACTACCGAGAGTGACTGAGCTAGCCTGTCAGAAGCGAAGGAAAAAAGCTCCGATTGGTAACTCCTGCTGTCTGCAAGTGAGTTTGTTTGCTTGAACTTCTTCTTGAAAGTTGAAGACATGCCGTCTATTACAGCCATTGTAATTGCACGAAGATCATATCTTTCTGGAAACGTTTTTGCTCATAGACACTAAACTGTCGGGTCTACGCTGCATCAGTTGCGTAAACTGTCTTCGATGCCGCATTTTGTATAAATTTGAGATTTAGAGAAGAAGTCACTGCAATATGACGTGAAGCAGAAAGGCAGAAAAATGTCTCCAGGCAGAAAAATGTCTCCAGGTTGGGAATTGGTATTAGCGATGAGCTTCCGTTTTCTATCTTTGAAGATAAGTTAGCTGTCAAACAGGCTATTGTAACCCGGTGTTGAAATCTGTCGTGTCATGCAATAGCGTCTCCCATTCCTTGACATACGACAGCATAGCCAACAAAGGTTTTAAGGGCTTTGTCAACAAAATTCCGTAAATTTTTTCAAATATGTTTTGGAGTTCTGGATGTACTCATTGATATTTTTATTCTTAGGACATAATATTGCTCTTACAGGACCCATTGGTTTCACATGGATATAAATCTACCTAGAGTTTTAATTGAAGTTTACGAAATTAATAGCGTCTTAAATGATTTGTTCGCATTAAGTACAAGGTCCCAATCGCTTCCAGGTTATCTATAACTTTTTTTTAGATATAAATTTAATCGGCAGCTTATCTGACTCTGTTAATAGGGGATTCTGAATTTTTTTTAATATTGGTCGTAAATAATGTTTTTGTTTTTCCTTTTGTTCTGTTGCTTGTCCTGTCACGTTGTCTTTTGAATGGCAGGTATCATCGGCCCTCTAATTAGGCTCGGCTAATCATTTTGAATTCATAGTCAACTTCCTACCTCCAACACAAAAAAAATATCCGAATGTTGCTGTGTTTTTAAAAATGTTATATGGTAACCAATTAACTGAAAAATAAATATGAGCAGTGTTGCAACATTATGTGCAATCAGACCTTACGCAGCCTCTATGTTGGATCTCTGTAGCAATTTACTCAAAGTGAGACGTGAAATTTACTCAATTTGAGCTTACAAGAGACCTGAAAACCATTGTCAATTTCAAAAAGAAACATAAACTCCTTAATTTTTTAATTGGAGAGAAATCTGACAGGATGATTATCGTTACTTGTATAAAATTGAATGACAATTGTGCTGATAAAAAATCATATTGTAAAAATTGCCCGGGGTTGAGGTGTCAAAGCTAAAAACTGCTTTATAAATGTAAGAATTGCGGTGAATGCGGTAAACAAATATAGGAATTGCCATTTTTAGTGCAGAAAGCCTTGAATGCAGTAGAAAAGGAAATATTTCATCGCTATGAATCGCAAATGATACAGAAAGTCACCACTAAAAACGGCAATTCATAAAAAGTTTCAAAAGTAAGATATCAAATTTTTCTTTTAGCTCAATTTTGCTCTAGAAGATTTTGCTCAAGATAATTGCTCTAGAAGCAATAAAAAATTCACCACTTTGAAACCAAAAAACCAATCAAACTCGCACATAGCAGCAGTAGTGGTGACAAAAGTTGTGTATTTTAAATGACTTTCTCTTTATGAATGCATATTACTACTCTTGACTTAATTTTTTTGCGAAAGGTTTTGTAGGAACCAGCCGACAGATGAAAGGGTTTTAACTTTAGAAACAAATTTACAATAAAATAACATTCGAAAAACATTCTAAAATGGCATATTGGAGATTTTTATCTTTGTATGAGGAGATATTAGTTGATGATGTTCATTTTTCAAAATTAATAGATGTTAATCCGAACAGGGAGTTATTCAAATCAATTCAAACTAACAGCAAGAGATCATGTCTTTCAAATTCGTTGAGTCAGTTACTGGCAATCACATTCAAAACTGAATATACAAAAATGTTAGAAACAGGAAACCAAATAATAACACAAGAAATTTACTGTACTATCAACAAAGCAAACATGAGGAAAAGATATATTGTTTCCATGCAAGTATGCTTCATGGGTACTCCCATGAACTAATGTGGAGATATTAGAATGTTCATTTTACTGAGGAAAAGTATCCTTTTTCTGATATTATTGAGCTTCGTTATTTGCGCGCCATATTCAACGCAAAATTTTTAATAGTTGCGTTGAATGCGTTGAATTTTTGTAAGATTTACGCTTAAGCGTTGATCTTACATAAATTCAACGCATTCAACGCCAATCTTACAAGGCTTATTTCAACGCAAAGAATGCAAGATCAACGCTAAATTCAATGCAAAATATGTAAGATCTACGCTACATTCAACGCAAAATTTGTAAGATCTACGCCTAATTCAACGCAAAATTTGTAAGAGTGGCGTTGAACGCATTGAACTGATGTAAGATCTACGCTAAATTCAACGCAAAGTATGTAAGAGTGGCGTTGAAAGCATTCAATTTATGTAAGGTTTACGCTAAATTCAATGCAAAAAGTGTAAGATCTACGCTAAAGTCAACGAAAAACATGTAAGATCTACGCTGAATTCAACGCAAAATATGTAAGATGCACGGCTTATTCGACCCAAAAAGTTTATTAGTGGCGTTGAATGAGTTGAATTTTTGTAAGATTTACACTTAAGCGTTGATCTTACATAAATTCAGCGCATTCAACGCCAATCTTACAAGGCTAATATCAACTCAAAGTATGCAAGATCTACGATAAATTCAACGCAAAATATGTAAGAGCTACGCTTTGTTCAAAGCAAAATATGTAAGATCTACGCCATATTCAACGCAAAATGTGTACGATCTACGCTTAGATCAACGCAAATTATGTAAGAGTGGCGTTGAAAGCATTGAATTTATGTAAGGTCTACGCTAAATTCAAAGCAAAATATGTAAGATCTACGCTAAATTCAACGAAAAAATTGTAAGATCTACACTTAATTTAACGCACAATATGTAAGATCTACGGAAAATTCAACGCAAATTATGTAAGATGCACGCCATATTCAACGCAAAACTTTTAATAGTGGCGTTGAATGCGTTGAATCTTTGTAAGATTTACGCTAAACTCAACGCAAAATGTTTAAGATCTACGCTAAAATTAACGCAATATTGTAAGAGTGGCGTTGAAAGCATTGAATTTATGTAAGGTCTGCGCTAAATTCAAAGCAAACTATGTAAGATCTACGCTAAAATCAACGAAAAACATGTAAGATCTACGCTAAATTCAACGCAAAATTTGTAAAATGCACGGCATATTCAACGCAAAATTTGTAAGAGTGGCGTTGAAAGCATTGAATTTATGTAGGGTCCACGCTAAATTCAAAGCAAAATATGTAAGATCTACGCTAAATTCAACGAAAAAAAGTAAGATCCACGACATATTCAACGCAAAATTTTTAATGGTGTCGTTGAATGCGTTGAGTTTTTGTAAGATTTGAGCTTAAGCGTTGTTCTTACATGAATTCAACGCATTCAACGTCAATATTTCAATGTTTTTGCAAATTTTAGAGCTGAGTCCTCGGCCTGTTGAGAAACTATAAATTTTCTTCCTTGCGGAAAGATTTTTTTCACAGCCACTTTCCGAAATTTCTGGATCTAAACTAAGACATTTCGTATTTATAGTGTGTAAAGTGAAGAAGTGTTCGTTTACTGCTCTCTTCTTTGTTTATAGTTTCTGTTTGTCAATTAATTGTGCAGCTTTCTTCTCTTACGTTGCCTTAGCCTTATTTGCTAACTAACAGCAAGAGATCATGTCTTTCAAATTCGTTGAGTCAGTTACTGGCAATCACATTCAAAACTGGATATAAAAAAATGTTAGAAACAGGAAACCAAATAGTAACACTAAAAATTTACTGTACTATCAACAAAGCAAACATGAGGAAAAGATATATTGTTTTCATGCAAATATGCTTCATGGGTACTCCCATGAACTAATGTGGAGATATTAGAATGTTCATTTTACTGAGGAAAAGTATCCTTTTTCTGATATTATTGAGCTTCGTTATTTGGCGCCATATTCAACGCAAAATTTTTAATAGTTGCGTTGAATGCGTTGAATTTTTGTAAAATTTACGCTTAAGCGTTGATCTTACATAAATTCAACGCATTCAACGCCAATCTTACAAGGCTTATTTCAACACAAAGTATGCAAGATCTACGCTAAATTCAATGCAAAATATGTAAGATCTACGCTACATTCATTGCAAAATTTGCAAGATCTACGCCTAATTCAACGCAAAATTTGTAAGAGTGGCGTTGAACGCATTGAATTGATGTAAGATCTACGCTAAATTCAACGCAAAATGTTTAAGATCTACGCTAAAAGCAACGCAAAGTTTGTAAGAGTGGCGTTGAAAGCATTGAATTTATGTAAGGTTTACGCTAAATTCATAGCAAAATGTGTAAGATCTACGCTAAAGTCAACGAAAAACATGTAAGATCTACGCTAAATTCAACGCAAAATAAGTAAGATGCACGGCTTATTCAACACAAAAAGTTTAGTAGTGGCGTTGAATGCGTTGAATTTTTGTAAGATTTACACTTAAGCGTTGATCTTACATAAATTCAGCGCATTCAACGCCAATCTTACAAGGCTAATTTCAACGCAAAGTATGCAAGATCTACTATAAATTTCAACGCAAAATATGTAAGAGCTACGCTTTATTCAACGCAAAATATGTAAGATCTACACCATATTCAACGCAAAATGTGTACGATCTACGCAAAAATCAACGCAAAATATGTAAGAGTGGCGTTGAAAGAATTGAATTTATGTAAGGTCTACGCTAAATTCAAAGCAAAATATGTAAGATCTACGCTAAATTCAACGAAAAAATTGTAAGATCTACACTTAATTTAACGCACAATATGTAAGATCTACGGAAAATTCAACGCAAATTATGTAAGATGCACGCCATATTCAACGCAAAACTTTTAATAGTGGCGTTGAATGCGTTGAATCTTTGTAACATTTACGCTAAATTCAACGCAAAATGTTTAAGATCTACGATAAAATTAACGCAATATTGTAAGAGTGGCGTTGAAAGCATTGAATTTATGTAAGGTCTACGCTAAATTCAAAGCAAACTATGTAAGATCAACGCTAAAATCAACGAAAAACATGTAAGATCTACGCTAAATTCAACGCAAAATTTGTAAGATGCACGGCATATTCAACGCAAAATTTGTAAGAGTGGCGTTGAAAGCACTGAAGTTAAGTAAGATCTACGCTAAAATCAACGCAAAATTTGTAAGAGTGGCGTTGAAAGCATTGAATTTATGTAGGGTGTACGCTAAATTCAAAGCAAAATATGTAAGATCTACGCTAAATTCAACGAAAAAAATGTAAGATCCACGACATATTCAACGCAAAATTTTTAATGGTGTCGTTGAATGCGTTGAGTTTTTGTAAGATTTACGCTTAAGCGTTGTTCTTACATGAATTCAACGCATTCAACGTTAATATTTCAATGTTTTTGCAAATTTTAGAGCTGAGTCCTCGGCCTGTTGAGAAACTATAAATTTTCTTCCTTGCGGAAAGATTTTTTTTACAGCCACTTTCCGAAATTTCTGGATCTAAACTAAGACATTTCGTATTTATAGTGTGTAAATTGAAGAAGTGTTCTTTTACTGCTCTCTTCTTTGTTTGTAGTTTCTGTTTGTCAATTAATTGTGCAGCTTTCTCCTCTTACGTTGCCTTAGCCTTATTTGCTTCGTTGCACGATTTTTTTGAGCCTGATCAAATTCGGATGCTTTTTTTACTCGTCCAATTTATTGTTACTGTTTTGAAGTTTGTGTGGGACACACTTATCAGGGTTGCAACAAACATTAAACAGTTGTACGTCTGGGTTTTTTGTTTGTTTGATAAATTTAAATAATAAGAAAAATAATATAAGCAACAAAAAAATTCTATGATAGAAAATTAAATAACAATAATAAAAAAACTAAAAAAATAAAAACGATACCATTTTGAAATTCTTTCAAATGGAAACTTTGAATTAGGAATTTACATGGTTGCCGTGATTAAGTTTATGAAATCCAGCAAATCAACAGTTTAAGGAATCAGTTTTTATCTGTCCGTTTCATTTTTCCGTACACAAGAAGTACGTTTCTCTTCTGCCAGCTTTGATCAGGTAAAAATAGAACTCGTGGATCAGGATTAAAATTATAACCACTTTTAGACGCGTTTGAACCACTTCACTTTACACTGTTGAACTGTAACTACTGCAATTCGAGACTCCCGTTGCAAGGAGGTAAGCAACATTACCGCCGACCCACGAATTGTAACTACCGAGAGTGACTGAGCTAGCCTGTCAAAAGCGAAGGAAAAAAGCTCCGATTGGTAGCTCCTGCTGTCTGCAAGTGAGTTTGTTTGCTTGAACTTCTTCTTGAAAGTTGAAGACATGCCGTCTATTACAGCCATTGTAATTGCACAAAGATCATATCTTTCTGGAAACGTTTTTGCTCATAGACACTAAACTGTCGGGTCTACGCTGCATCAGTTGCGTAAACTGTCTTCGATGCCGCATTTTGTATAAATTTGAGATTTAGAGAAGTCACTGCAATATGACGTGAAGCAGAAAGGCTTGATGACTATTATGGCAGAAAAATGTCTCCAGGTTGGGAATTGGTATTAGCGATGAGCTTCCGTTTTCTATCTTTGAAGATAAGTTAGCTGTCAAACAGGCTATTGTAACCCGGTGTTGAAATCTGCCGTGCCATGCAATAGCGTCTCCCATTCCTTGACATACGACAGCATAGCCAACAAAGGTTTTAAGATCTTTGTCAACAAGTTTCCGTAAATTTTTTCAAATAAGTTTTGGAGTTCTGGATGTACTCATTGATATTTTTATTCTTAGGACATAATATTGCTCTTATAGGACCCATTGGTTTCACATGGATATAAATCTACCTAGAGTTTTAATTGAAGTTTACGAAATTAATAGCGTCTGAAATAATTTGTTCGCATTAAGTACAAGGTCCCATTCGCTTCCAGGTTATCTATAACTTTTTTCTAGATATAAATTTAATCGGCAGCTTATCTGACTCTGTTAATAGGGGATTCTGAATTTTTTTAATATTGGTCGTAAATAATGTTTTTGTTTTTCTTTTTGTTCTGTTGTTTGTCCTGTCACGTTGTCTTTTGAATGGCAGGTATCATCGGCCCTCTAATTAGGCTCGGCTAATCATTTTAGTGGTTTGAATTCATAGTCAACTTCCTACCTCCATCACAAAAAAAATATCCGAATGTTGCTGTGTTTTTAAAAATGTTATATGGTAACCAATTAACTGAAAAATAAATATGAGCAGTGTTGCAACATTATGTGCAATCAGACATTACGCAGCCTCTATGTTGGATCTCTGTAGCAATTTACTCAAAGTGAGACGTGAAATTTACTCAATTTGAGACTTACAAGAGACCTGAAAACCATTGTCAATTTCAAAAAGAAACATAAACTCCTTAATTTTTCAATTGGAGAGAAATCTGACAGGATGATTATCGTTACTTGTATAAAATTGAATGACAATTGTGCTGATAAAAAATCATATTGTAAAATTGCCCGGGGTTGAGGTGTCAAAGCTAAAAACTGCTTTAAAAATGTAAGAATTGCGGTGAATGCGGTAAACAAATATAGGAATTGCCATTTTTAGTGCAGAAAGCCTTGAATGCAGTAAAAAAGGAGATATTTCATCGCTATGAATCGCAAATGATACAGAAAGTCACCACTAAAAACGGCAATTCATGCAAAGTTTCAAAAGTAAGATATCAAACTTTTCTTTTAGCTCAATTTTGCTCTAGAAGATTTTGCTCAAGATAATTGCTCTAGAAGCAATAAAAAATTCACCACTTTGAAACCAAAAAACCAATCAAACTCGCACATAGCAGCAGTAGTGGTGACAAAAGTTGTGTATTTTAAATGACTTTCTCTTTATGAATGCATATTACTACTCTTGACTTATTTTTTTTGCGAAAGGTTTTGTAGGAACCAGCCGACAGATGAAAGGGTTTTAACTTTAGAATAAATTTACAATAAAATAACATTCGAAAAACATTTTAAAATGGCATATGAGAGATTTTTATCTTTGTATGAGGAGATATTAGTTGCATATGAATGATGTTTATTTTTCAAAATTAATAGATGTTAATCCGAACAGGGAGTTATTCAAATCAATTCAAACTAACAGCAAGAGATCATGTCTTTCAAATTCGTTGAGTCGGTTACTGGCAACCACATTCAAAACTGGATATACAAAAATGTTAGAAACAGGAAACCAAATAATAACACTAGAAATTTACTGTACTATCAACAAAGCAAACATGAGGAAAAGATATATTGTTTTCATGCAAATATGCTTCATGGGTACTCCCATGAACTAATGTGGAGATATTAGAATGTTCATTTTACTGAGGAAAAGTATCTTTTTTCTGATATTATTGAGTTTCGTTATTTGAAATTGAAAAAACTTAAGCCATCTGACATGTGAAATGAACAGCATTCATTGTGAACGCTATATAATCTCGACTAGACACGAAATTGTTGAATATGGTTTTAACACGGAAAAATCAAAAAACTAGTTTTAGAAATCATAACAATACTTTTTCTGTCCAACGCCTGCCCCAAGAGTTATTCAAATCATTTGAAATTCATAGTCAGAGATCCCCTAAGTATTTAAAGTACAAAACATAGAGAATTGCTGGTTTATTTTGCCCCAAAATATCTATGATTTTATTGCTGAAAGCGGCCGAAAATTGCATTGTACGTCAATCCTCCTGTAAAAACCGATTGCTTGGATTTTATTGAGTTAGATTAATTGTAATTTTTTTTTTATTTTCAACGCTTCCTGTTGATAGCGGTGAAATCATCTGCAAAACCTGTGAAAAAAGTCACCACCAAAAACAGTCTGCCGTACGAATTGTTAATGAATATGTTCTCCATAAAGTTTATTGAATCTGATTTACATTCAAAAGTATTATCATAGGGTAAATGACCAAAGGCGCAGTGGATTGACAATTTGTTGAAATGTAGCAGGTGAAAGGTTCAAACCAGTGTACGGCAGTTTTTTCTTCGTAAGAAATCTGGTGAAAGCGGTTTTAAAAAATTTCACCGCCACAGACCAAGAATCTTAGAAAAGTGAATTGCTTTATCCGAATTCACCTGTAAAATATGCGGGCGCACTGCGGTGGTTTTTTTGCACTAATCACTACAACATTTTCATTGTTTTCCCTGCAATTTCATGGCATGAGTAATGATAAGGGAGCGGAGCTACCCTTTCAATTTTATGTTATGTCTATTAGATAATGAATTTGATTACTGAGTCGGAATCTTTAGGTAATCTGTAAAAGATTTTAGAACAAAAAAAAAAACAATAAAAATAAATAAAAAAATTGGTGTTAATTTCTAACAATTTAACTATGAGACGGAATTACATGAATTCGAATCGCGAACACGTAAATACAGGGTGAGAAAATACACTTTATTGTACGCTGTCACATGCCTAACTGATATCGTTCGTTTGTTAACTATAAGTTTTCTCAAGTTCAAGCAGCTGACATAATCATTACGATCTCACGTTGTACACAATAACAACGATATACAACTATCAAAACAAGTGAGAGTGTTGCTTAGCTGTCTTAAGAGTGATAATTATTTCTATGAATAAACTTCAGCATCTGTAGGCGAAACGTTAGGTTTATTTGTTTTTATTAATTTTGATTTTTTTGTAACTTGAATTGTCATCGACAAAAGAAGTTTCAGAAGTATTTCTTTTCTAACTCTAAGCATATCCTTACCGAGTAACCGACGAACTATCATTTTTGAACTCGTTTTTTTAACTTTTTGTCCCCTGATATCAGTTCCTTCATACGAATTTTGGCACCCAGTCTTTATATAATTTCTCCCAATTATGTTTATCCTGCAAATGTTCCAAATTTTGTCACTATCTTTATCCAAAAAGATTGTCCTCCAAACCGTGGCTTTTTGAGTTTTTTTTGGAAAAACGGGCATTGAGGCAATTTGACCGCGAGATTGACAAAGATGGCAAAATTGGAGGAGTTATTCGATTGGTATTTTGTTTCCCCTCATCTGAACTATGAAGACAAGACTGCACGGAAAAATAATCTTTCTAACTTTGAACAAATAAAATTTCAAACTGGAATTTGAAAAACAAAAAAGATGAGAAGAAATTTTGAGAAGATAATCGTAAAGATCAACCTTTTCAAGTAGCGACATAGAATTATCACTCCGACAGTTTTCTCGTGCAGGTAAAGTTCCTTTGTGGCCCGGGTGAAGTTTGAATAGTTTTTTTTGTGAGTTCTTGCAAAATTCTTGAAAGTTCCTCCAAAAACTCTCGACTGACAAGTTCTTACAAGTTAACGACTCGATTTAGAATTTCTTACAAGTTTATCATTTGATTAACAGTGCTCTTGAAGGTTAAACATTCGATTCGCAGGGTTCTTACAAGTTGAATGTTTGACTTAAAACAAATGTTCATAAATAAGTTCTTAGAATATAAGTTCTTATAAGACAATCTTCTGCCTATAATGTAGCAAAAAAAAAACAATAAAACGTCACAAGATAAGATTGTAAACAAAAATTTGAGAAAATAAATGTAGATTTTGAAAAATTGTGAATTGAAATCATAGAATCAAAAGTTGGGATAAAATGAAGGGCAAATAAATTATTTTGAGAAGAATGCTGATATATGAAGATGAAATTTCTTAAAAAAGGGTTTTAAATTATTGGAAAATTCCTAAAAACGCAATCGAGAGGAAGATAACTGAGATCTACTGTTTATTAACAGAATTAACTGAATTAATAGTATTTTTATTAACAGAATCTATACTGTAAATGACAGATTATTAAATTGAATTAGTCAAAGACGAATTAATTAAAACTACAAGTAAGCCGTTCAACTTGCCTGTTCTCAAAAGTTAATCATTCGACTACTTGCAAGCTCTTTCAAGTTGACCATCCTTTGCGAGAAATTTGCAAGGTCTTAGAATTTAACCATTCGGTCTCGATCCGGGCAACAAATACTGAATTCTCATGCAAAATCTTTTTTGACGCCTCTGAAAAGTCCACTCACTATTCAGCTTAACTCAATCTTCAAACAATTTTTCAAACTCCATCAAATTAAAGGCTAGAGTAATTGTTCATTCTACAAATCCACGGTTGAGCTTTGCACATCACATTTTGTTTGAACCAATCAAAGGTAAGCGCCACTTCAAGTGCTCGTCGACTGATTATTAGAGTGTGATATGGTTCCAAAATATTTGGAGGTAGCATGAATTGTGCTGCCGGAGATCCACCCTCAACTAACAATTGTGACCCGCCATTGCCATAAGCAAGAGTTGTTATTACGTTTAGGCAGAAGAAAGGGTGAAAGCGCGCCTAAAATGAGCCCAAAATGTTACCCAGGATGGAGTCGAGTCTTAAGAAATTTATTGACCAGGAGACAGGTCTAATTTGATTCAATGTAACCAATCTTAAAAGCAATTTCTAATCAACTTTTATGTCGATATATCTTATCTGTAGATATAATGATATACAGTTTGTGTCAGAATGTTGCAAAATAACCGTGGGTTTTGACTCGGATATGTTAAAAATGAATAACAAAAGCGACAACTTGTAACCTTAAAACACACGCAACACAACTACACAGTTGCCGCACAACAAGCGCTGTGTGAGATTTTTAACAAAAAAAAACAAATTAATTAAACCCAGTCTTTTTCCGTAAAACTTTTTTAATCTTACCCAAAAATGATTTGAAATTTCTCAACAGTTTCATCCTTCTTGTTTCAATAAAAACCGATCAAATGCTCTGAGCATTAAAACGCCTTACACTCTTGTGGAAATTTACCTTAACAAACTGAAGATTTTTTCCCGCAACAGTGAAGTTAGTGACTACGTTTATAAATGAATGTGGAGAAATTCCGTATGGATGAGCTCTCGTAGCGTAGACGAAATTTTGGAAATCACAGCAACCACCTAAACGAACATTAAAACAATTAATGGGCTTAAAAATTGAAATGCCTAAGAGTTTAATATGTGAAAGTCAGTGCACCGAGGCGAGATAAGATGGTTATCTTGTGAGAACTTACAAGATTCTTACAAAAGATTGTTATTTCAAGATAAATGCCATAAGATATTGCACATTTCATGTTTATCTTGTAGGATCTTGCAAGATGAATGGTTATCTTGTAAGATTCTTGCAAGTTCGTTCCAATTCAGCTGCATTCCCATTGGTTGGTTTATGAAAAATTTTCACCATTCATTGTATTAAAAACTAGAGATATGGTTGCGCGAATTTGAGTGAGTTTCATGCTTTTATTTATTTCAAAATTGACAAGCAAAATAACAAACTCAAGTTTCCTTTCCTGTTTGTATTTTTTTTTGTTTTTGGTATATTGTCAGATTATTGCGACATCAGAAAATTTGAATTAAGTCAGTATAGCTTTATCATTTATTTTATTGTGCTGATCTGAACAAAAATGCTTCTTAATAATTTTAATTTAGACGTATTTTTTGGACACTCATTGTGGACTAACTCAATCGTATGCTTCTTTTTTGATTATTAATAGGCTTCAATGTATTTGTCAAAAAATGTGCGCACTATGGGTTTCAAGCTTTAAACTATCAGAAGCCAAAAATACGTTGCGTTTTGTTATATTTCGATTATTTTCAATTTTGTTCACACCTGGCAAGAAATGTGAGAATAATTGCGGGAATCTTGTAACATGAATGCTTATATGGTAAGAAAAAAGTAAAACGAATCTTACCTTGTAAGAAACAAGAAAAACCTATGTTTGTCTTGTAAGATTATGTCAGAAAATCTTTTTAAGAATCTTACAAGATCTTACAAGATAACCATCCCAGGTTACTCGGGCTTGCAAAGAATATTTAATTGATGTTTTCATCATAGTTTCTACCGAAGTAAATCCCTGGAGTAAAAAAATGGCAGAGGAAGAGCGAAAGTCAACCAAATAAACTTTTATGATGTCAAATTGCAATCAAAGCGGTCTTGTAAAGAAATGATACCAACTGAAATCTGAGATTTGTCTTATTTTAAACTAACCTTAAGCATAAAACAAATAAAATAATCTTATTTGTGCTTAACGAATGATTTATTACAAAATCTTTGTTTTATTAAATTGAAACTACACAATTCCCTGTTTTAGGATTTTTTATCTACCAGCTGATTAAGTCCAATGATAACTCATGTTGAAGAGGAGCAGCAAGAGCACCTGACTTTTCCCCAAAAAATTGATCCCCAAAAAAATTCACGAGATGATTTGAATTAACGGTTGCAAAAACAGATGTCAAATGATAGATGTTAAAAGATTAATTTAAATATAGGTTTGAATTTCAGAGTACCTTGATGGAAAAATATGTCAAATTTTTTATCGGGATTTCACTGGGGTATGTGCGCATAGCTATATCAGATCAAGGGTCATGGCATCATAAAACCATAGGTCTCTATGATTTCATTAAGATATTTCGATGAGGTTCTTTTGCAAAGACTCTAAATTAAATTTATTAAAAAAAGGTTTTTCGGTCACCTCGTTTCTATTCAATCTCCGCAGCATGCCCCATTGGTCATTTGATAGCGCAAAATAGATAAATGTTGATCATCAGTTGCTTTGATGCAAAAATCCGAATACATTTTCCTGGGAGAACTGAGAGATTGAAATGAACGAGAGACAGGGTATGCGAACGTAAAAAGAATCGTTGGCTATCTATACTTCTTGAGTTGAAGAAAACTAAAAGTTTCTGAGTGAACTCGTTGAATAGTTTTATTTCCATTGTGTAACAATATTTTGTCAAAATGATATAAGGTCAGGTTACCAAGCAAATGGATAAGCTCAAAAGTGTTGACAGTTTGTAATTTTTGGAAAATATCATTCAGAACAGCTGTTCTAATATGTAGATTTTTGGCTAAATTGACTAACACTGATTACAGTTCAGTAGTTTCCATGATAACGTGGAATTCATTGTAAGTACAGAAGAACGTTTACTTGAAATTGAGGAGCTCATGCTCAAACCATAATGATTGTGAAAATCACCAAAATTTCATAATAAAATTTACCTAAATAAATAATAAAATTCCATAAACCAAAGATATAATCATTAAAAACTAACAAATATTAAAGCAAATTCTTAGAAGACTGTGAATTCTCTATATCCAGTGTTAAATGGCAAACAAACAAACAATTTATTTTGAAATACGGAAATGCAACGATTGTATTTGTTTGTACTTTTTTGAGACTTCAACTTTTAAAAAACAGCAGGTTGAGTGTTTCCAAATGCTAATCAAAAATTTTCCAGGGCCTAGCGTATTTTTAATCCGAGCTAAAGCCAACTTGTCTCTAATCTGTAAACAAGAATTAGTCAAGCCTTATTAAGAACATAGTCAAAAAACGACACAAATTTTGTTTCCAAATAAGTATACGACGGGCCTATTCGTTTTCAGAAAAGACTTCTTCCGATCGACTCTCGGAAAAAATTTTATTTTTTCCAACTAAGACTCCATTGGCAGCATTCTCATTGTCTTCACTGTTATCAACTTGAGTGATTTTTGCTAACCTTTTTGTTTAAGTTCAGTTATGAAAAAAGGCCATTGAGGTTTCCTACGGCTAACACTTCCTGTTGTGCTTCGACACCACCCGTTTCGTTACCCCTCTTATGTGCTTGTGTTTGTGTTATGGTGGCGTTCTTATTTATATGTGTTTGGATTAGCCTTTTTTGAAGAACCAAAACAATGGCCTCTTTTAGGTTTTGATGTTTTAGGACACTCATTGTTGACAAACACAATGACACAGTCGTATGCTTCTTTTTGATTATTAATAGGCTTCCATGTATACGTCATAAAAATGTGCGCACTATGGGTTTCAAGTTTTAAACTATCAGAAGCCAAAAGTACATTGCGTTTTGTTATATTTCGATTATTTTCAATTTTGTTTAGACCTGACAAGAATTTTGGGTATAATTTGGGGAATCTCGAATGCTTGAATAAGATGAATGCTTATTTTGTAAGAAAAATGGAAGACGAATCTTTTATTATATTGAATATGAAAAACGTATGCTTGTCTTGTAAGATGTATCCTTGTGTAAGATTTCGACAGAATCTTACAAGATCTTACAAGATAACCATCCCAGTTTAATCGAGCTTGCAAAGACTAATTAAATGATGTTCTCACCATAGCTTCTACCGAAATAATCCCCTGGAGTAAAAAAATGGCAGAGGAAGAGCGAAAGACAAACAAATAACCTTTTATGATGTCAAACTGGACTCAAAACTTTCCTGTAAAAAAATAACACCTAACTTAAATCCTATATCTGGCTTATTTTAATTTCACATTAGGCATAAAACAAATAATTTAATCTTACTTGTGCTTTACGAGTGATTTATTACGAAATCTCTGTTTTTTTTCAATATGTAACTACACACTTCCCTATTTTAGGATTTTTTTAATTACAAGCTGAATAATTCCAATGATAACTCATGTTGAAGAGGAGGAGCAATATCACCTGACTTTTCCGCCAAAAATTGATGTTTCAAAAAATATCAAAAACTCAAGAGATGATTTGAATTAACGGTTGAAAAAACAGATGTCAAATGATAGATATTGAAAGATTAATTGAAATTTCGTTTTGAATTTCAGAGTACCCTGATGGAAAAATATACCAATTTTTTATCTTGATTTCACAGGAGTATATGCGCATAGCTATATCAGAGCAAGGGTCATGGTATTATAAAACGCTAGGTCTCTATGATTTCATTAAGATATTTCGATGAGGTTCCTTTACAAAGACTCTAAATAAAATTAAATAAACTAATTTTTCGGTCACCTCGTTTCTATTCATTCTCGGCATTATGCCCCATTGGTCATTTGTTAGTGCAAAATAGATAAATATTGCCCATCAGTTGCTTTGAAGCAAAAATCCGAATACCTTTTCCTGTGAGAATTGAGAGACTGAAATGAACAAGAGGCAGGGTTTGCGAACGTAAAAAGGATCGATGGCTATCTATGATTCTTGAGTTGAAGAAAAATAAAAGTTTCCTGATTGAATTCGACGAATAGTTTTATTTACATTGTGTAAAATTATTTTTTCAAATATAGATAAGTTCAGGTTACCAAGCGAATGGATCAGCTCAAAAAGTGTTGACACTTTGTGATTTTTGGAAAATATCAGACACAACAGGTGCCCTAATATGTAAATTTTGTGCTAAATCGACAAACACTGATTACATTTCAGTGGTTTCCATGACAACGCGGAATTCATTGTAAGTACAGAAGAAAGATCACTTGAAATTCAGGAACTCATGCTCAAATCATAATGCTTGTTAAGTCCTGTGAAAATCACCATGAGTTCATAATGAATTTTACCTAATAAATCAAAGTTATAATCTTTAAAAAATAACAAAAAAATTATATCAAATTCATAGAAGACTATGAATTTTCTATATCCAGTGTTAAATGGCAAAGAAATACACAATTTATTATGAAATATTGTAATCCAGCGATTTTGTTTTTTTTTAACTCTTTTTTGAGACTGTAACTTTTAAAAAACAGCAGGTTAGGTGTTTCCAAAGGCTAATCAACGAATTCCCAGGGCCTAGCATATTTTTAATCCGAGCTAAAGCCAACTTGTCTCTATTCTGTAAACAAGAATTAGTCAAGCCTTATTAAGAACATAGTAAAAAAACGAGACAAATGTAGTTTCCAAATAAGTATACGACGGGCCTATTTGATTTCAAAAAATGTTCTTCCGCTGGACTCTCGGAGAAAAATTTATATCGTTCATCTAAGACTTCATTGGCAGCATTGATGTGGTGTGTGTATGTTTCGCTCGACTGAGCAGCGACTTCTTGAGCTGAGGATTCCTAGCTCTCATAAGTCGCTCTGCCACAGATGTGGGTTCAGTCGCAGTAGTTGTGATCGTTGGTAGCAGTAGTTGATGTCCTAGTGAATGGGTGGCATGTCGCAGTCTGAATCGTTTTGCTTGTTGGGTTCAGGAGGCACTTCGAAGAACTTGCGGAGTAGAACAGGGAGGTGTTGGTCTTGTTTGTCTTTGCATTCGTGACGGAACTCGCTGAGGTCGAAGTCAGTGTACCGGGTAGTCTTGGCTTAAATCGCAACATCAGCTACAGTTTCGATGGCGGCTCTGAGGATTTCAGGGAGGTCCCTCACAGTGATGAGCCGGTTTGCTGATAGCTCATCCTGGTATTTGCTGCAGCCCTTGTAGCTGGCAGCGTGATCTCCATGAAAGTTGGCGCACGTGGGCTCATCTCTGGGGACAGTGCATTCTAAAACTCCATTGGCAGCATTCTCATTGTCTTCACTGTTATCAACTTGAGTAATTTCTGCTAACTTTTTTGTATAAGTTTAGGTATGAAATAAAATTTGCAATTGAGGTATTATACGACCAAAACTTCCTGTTGCGCTGCAACAACACCCGTTTTTTTAACCCTCTGATGTGCTTGCGTTTGTGTTTTGTTGATGTTCTTATTTATATGTGTTTGGCTTAGTCTTTTGTGTAGAACCAAAACACCCAACATTTTGCATGGCCTATTTTTTTGTTTTGATGTTTTTCATATTTATATGTGAGAGTCTTTGCAACTTTAGGTTCTCTTTTGTTCAAGAAGGCTTGAGAATAGGTCCAATCCTGTTCTCTAGTCTTCAAAGAAGCTAAAGAGGCGCATGCCGCAGCTACGGCATGTTTCCATTGGTTCTTGCAAGACGGTTGTCTTGCAGGAGTCTTGTAAAATGGTCGTTTATTTTGCAATACTCTTGAATTTCGGAGGCTATCTTGCAAGACCTTGCAAAAATTGCAAGAATCTTGAGAGATGATGTATCGTTATGCAAGATTTTTGCTAGATTCTTACAAGATCTTTCAATTAGGATAGCCGTCCTCAATATTTTAGGGAATCATTATGAGACTCAATTAAGGGACAATCCTTACAGCTACTAGGAGGAACCTCCTTGAAAACGAAGAAAAATTTAATCCTTCTAAGTTCTAATTCGAATCAACAATACCATTTGGATAATCAATATTGTGAAGTGAGAACCAGTTGATACTCCTGTACATTTGGACGACCAATGGCATGAACTCTTGAAAATCCTGCACTGTCGCTCTCCGCTTCGAGTGTTCGTAGTTTGTCCAATAGTTCGAGAAACAGTAGTAGTTACTGAAACACATTTTATTAACTATTGCAAACTGCTTATCAAAGATTTTTCCCTTTCAAAAACCATGCCACATAAGCATATGTATCCTTACTTAATGTAGAGTATATGTTGCATGTTTTTGGATATATCATGAGTAACTTGAATTTTCCTAAATGGAGAAAACATATGTATAAATTTGTATCTCACAAATCTCGAGTCAGGATAACCTGGTGAAATTCTGGAAAAAGGCTAAGTGCAAAATTAAGCAGTTTTTAACCGGAAATGGGAAAAATGCAACAAATTACGTGAAAAATGACAGCATTATTTACGAAATAGGTGTTAGACGAGTAGAACTATAATAAAACTTTTAGCTTTCGCCGCCTTTATATAGGGTATCAATGTGATTTTTATGTACACCGGGTGAAAAAAGGCAATGAGTGACAAACTCGCATTTTTAGTTTTACATGTAAATTTTTACAAGAGTTGCAAATCGGAGCTCAATTTTGACAAATATTTAAAAATAACCAGGTCCAACGACCATATAAATTTGTGTCAAAGATAAGCTAATTGTTTTTATGACTCTGAACAACTATTTTGGTAAAATTTTGAGGCCTTCTTATGTTTTCTTTTTTTGCTATACTTTTTGCAGTTCAAAAACTTAGTCTCCCCAATCAAAGATCCAATAAGTTTTTCAGGAGGCATAATTGAACCTAGACGATGTTTTCCGTTGTTATTTTAGGTCTATTTTGACTTTGAATTTGTTTGTTATAAAAAATTGTCGGTGAATTTTTGAAACTTGCCAATAGTTTACCGTAATTCTCTCAATTTCTAGCTTTTTACCAGTAAAAACAGGCGGAAATTCATTTCCTTTGAGTTATATAAAACCATTTGCAACAGTTTTATTTTTAACTAACGGTTTCTTCGTTTTGATACTAGGAGTTTTCGTTTTTTTTTGTTTTTTGGGCCTAATTGACTTTTTAAAAGTTTAATTTGTATCCAAAATGTGAAGAATTATCACTCAGTTGGGGGTACATTGGACAGTAACAATAGATGGAAAAATGCACAGCGTTGAAAAAACGCGTATCTGAATATGGTTATTGTTTAATACTTCATTTTTTGGCCTGAAACGTAATTCTCATGCAACACTTTGAGGATTTTGAATCTTTGCCTTCCCTTTCTCTTTCTTGTTGTTTTGTACAACATATACACGACTCTGACCAGTCTCAATTGCTTCCCCAGGACGTACAACTGAAGAAATTAAAAGATTCCGATTGATAGCTATTTGTTTTAATGAATTCAAATTTAACATTCAAAAAAGACTTTTTCAACTGTCTCCTTTTTGCTTTAATTATGTTAACCATGTAACTCAACCTCACTAATATGAAGTCGCAATTACTTCAGTTGATTCAAAAGATATTTTCTCGCTTGGCTCTGACTGACGGGTTCGAGTATATAACTTTATTTAAAAATTTCTAGTTTTCTAAACTGTTCAATTTTCTATTTGTTGTCATTTCCACCTAGTTTCTTTACAAAAAAGACCCGTTTTTGTTCAGATTCCAATCATGTGATGACTTACATTTTTGCAACGGAAATCTTATAATAATATTGCCTTGTATACTGTGGTGTCGTAAAAAATTTTGGCTTCTGCCTACAATTATTGTTGATTTTCTGTCTCGTGACATAGTCTCATTAACAACAAGCCCGGTTGGTTTTCTGATGCGTTGTAATTTATCATATCTCTTTTTACTGAAAACTATCTTATGTATGTCATGACTTTTGAAAGTATTTGTTTACAAAAACATAATTGGATTTTTGAGCTTCGTCATTTTTTCAATTTGTATATTGTAGATTTGTAGATCCGTCTTTGTAGTTTTGGCTCATAACGCAATTTCAGTGAGCTGTAACGTCTGTATTCAGTTTCAACCTTTGTTTCTCGGCTTTCTCATTACTGTTTCTACAAGATTTCATCAAAAGTTTGGGATTTTTAAATACTTGTAAATTTCAAGGGATTTTTGCTTTCTTTATAACATTAATGGTAGGTCTCATTGGATTTGAAATATTGCACATATGAGCTTTTTTAAGGCACTTACTGACAAATTTATGGTTTTAACGGCTTCTCTGCCATTGTTGCGCAAGGTTTAATAGAGCTTTTTAATTTTGCCTGTATTCGCCATTTTTTTGCAGTCGAATGACATTCACTGGATAATGCTACGTCTGAATTGCCTCCTAAGGAGATAGAAATCAAGATTTTAGTGATTTCAGTGAAGACCTAATGTTATTTATCACTTTGAAAGTAACTGTTTTCAGAAAAACAAACTTATCTTTGAACTTCGCACCTTTTGCTCTTTTTCGTCTACTTGTTACCCAGACGCATTGAAGACAGGTCCCATATCTTTTCTAATTAATTGTAAGTCTAATCGTTTTGCTTAAGTTTTGTCTGATGCGAGTTTGATTTTTTATTGATTCTGTTAATCTAGACATCGATTTTGGCGTGTTTAATGTGTGTTATTTTATCTTTATTATTATTATTGTCTTCTATAGCAGTGCTATTAAAAACAAATGTCATCGGCCCTCCAGCGTGGCATTATTGTATTCCTTTAGTGGTTTTTTTGAACGATATCTATGTTTTTGAAAGTTTTCTATCTCTTCATCTTTTGGTAGCACATAACGGAGCCTCCTTGGCGCTTTTGAATTTCAATCGCAGTTTGATTTTACTGTCTATCAATTTCCGTTATTTCCAGTCAAATTAATGAGAGAGCTTTGAGCGGGCTTTGCTAATCTTATTGACCTATCACCATTCGTTCATGTGCAACTTTCCCGTTCATTCCTCAATAGCTAAATTATGCTAATGGCTTGTTAAGTATAATCTCCATTCAACAAATTAATAACCAGTAATGAAAATGCAAAGTGTTTAAGAAGCCTTTTACGTACTGTTTACTAAGATTTATTAATAAACAGTGCATTTTCATTACTGGTTTTTAAATTGTTGAACCTACTAACTGAATGCAGATTATATTTCATTCACTTCTGAATATTTACAGATTATATACTGCAGTCACTACTGAATAGCATGATTCTGAACTGGGTACCATGAAGCAGTAATGGATACCCTGATTGGCCCAGATTTAGGTCTCAGCGTATGAAAATTCTTTCAATGTCATGTGGCGATCGCCTTAATTAGCTAAAATTACCCATTCGTGCGGCCTACTCGAAAATGAAGAAAAGATTTTTCATGACTCTTGATAATAACCTTTTAATGGGTCGAGAAATATCATTTCCCGGGTCGAGGTTTTTGGGTAAATTTGTGTAAGAAATGCGGTGATTGCGGTGAATGCGGTGAAAATAAAAATTTCACCGCATTTCACCGCATTTCTTACAAAAAATCACCGCAAAATTTACCGCATTTCTTGCAAAAAATCACCGCATTGACTTTTGTGGCAAATTAATGTAAGAAAAGCGATGAATGCGGTGAATGCGGTGAAAAAAAATAATTCACCACATTTCACCGCATTTCTTACAAAAATTCACCGCAAAGTTCACTGCATTTCTTACAAAAATTCACCGTATCTGATTTCCAAAGTTTACTAAATCTGATTTAAATTCACAAGTAATTTTAAAGATGTACGTGACAGTTGGCGCAGAGGACTAAGCAGTTGAAGGAATGCAGGAGATCAGAGGTTCGAACCCGTGTGGGATCGATTCTTTTTTGTAAGAATACAGAGAACGCGGTGAAAATAAATAATTCACCGCGTTTCACCGCATTCATCGCTTTCACCGCAAAAAAAGATGCAAGAAATAGGCGGTGAGAATTATTTTTTTCACCACATTTCACCGCATTTCTTACGAAAAATCACCGCCAAACCTCGACCCGGGTTTAATAATCGAGCTGAAGACAATTAATGACTCGAGCATGGATCAAGCAAAAGTCTTTTCCCGGACCCTAGTCCCATAGTAAATCAGTGCTGAAACATTGTATTCCAATTGTATATGGTCGGCCCAGTACTCTATCAGTGTATTCTAAGAGTATCTTACTACTCGTGATGTGCAGGATAAGTCCCATAGATACTTTTTTTCTAAAAATAGTCTGTGCATCCTGAAAATAGTCTCTGCATAATTGAGGAAATTGTATTGTTTTTTGATTTGTTGATTGCTCAAAAATCTCAAGTTTTTAAATAGGATATGAATGCTAGTGTAAGTATTCTCTAAAAATTTTTTTTTTTCTGGAAACGACTCACGATTGTTTTTGATAGATCTATATCAGGTCGCATTCTGTTTAAAAGAAAAGCTTTTTTCCAATGTAGTATTATCTTTTGCATTTTTTATATCCGCAACTTAGATTGGTGCATATTATTTGCCCACCCCCAGACGCACGTGCCATATTTTTTACATAATATTTGAACAAGTGAAGACACCTGCTTTGTTACTGGGGGCACAAACGGAAAAGATCCATGTATTAAATGTAATTTTCAATCTTTGCAATTGGATTAGTTTTTTCTCCTAAACTTTTTTTTCTTTTAGGCAAATCAGTAGATCAAAGTGCAAAACAAAAGATTGCAACATTAATAATAATAGTTATGGGGAAAAACTATTTTTGTAGTTTTTCCCATTATTCAGGTATTATTAATTTTATAGTTTACAATAGTGGTTCTATTCTGTCGCGTCCCCTTGCTTAGTAGGCATATATATTTTGCACCCCCCTACGCACGTAATAATTTTTGCATAGTAGAATGCTATTGAATTTTACTACACGGTTGTTATTACCATTGAGAAGTTATCAAACTCCAAGGCGAAGCCGAGGTGTTATGATAATATTGAGGGCGATAACAACAGTGTGGTAATTTTTTTAATCAACACTTGTTGCGATAAATTCAAAATTGAACAAAGTTTTATTTGTTTTTTCACTTTTACCGTTTGTGGATAATTACTTTTTCAAAGGTAAGTGATATTTCTTCGGATCTGTTCTTCATAGTGTACTCATGCGCCCCCCCTGCCCCTCCCAAACACTCATACACACACAGACACACACACAAGCGCGAACCACACAAACTCGACACATACCGCACACACACCACCCACGCCACACACCACCCACACCACACACACCACACATTTTTTTGTAGACTACAAGTTTATCAAACTGTTTCCATCATTAGACTACGAGTTTATCACCACTCTTTTATCGCCACTGTTTACTTAGTAACAGTGGGGATAAAAGAGTGTGATAAACTCATAGTCTAATGCTTAAGTGTTTTTTCCAGTGTCAATTGGGCATTAAAATTTATTACACTGGCAGTTTATTTAACTGCTATTATTGAAACAGGTGCTTTTAAATCTGAATGACCTATTTGTAGCTGGGGCGGAAAAACATGGGGACCAGAATAGATTAGCATTTTATGTAAAAGATTTTTTGTTGCTGCGATGGGAAAAACTAAATAGATGGACAATTTTGGACATCTGTGGACAAATTCGGACAACTTTGGGACAATTCGGACATTTTTGGGCAAGTTCGGACAACTTTGGGCAAACTCGGACAGCTTTGGGGAAATTTTGACAACTTTGGACAAATTCGGACAACTGCGGGCAAACTTGGTGTTAAATGGATTGAATTCTTAAAAAAAAACAACAGACTCTTTTACAACTTAAATATCTTAATTCGGATGTAATTCACTGTGTTCTGCTCTTTTTTTACTATACGCACGTGCCCTCTCCTGGCCGTAATATTAAAACACGCGTACAACCCATTCCATACGTAGTAAACACGTGTACAACCCATTCCATACGTAGGAAGCACGTGTACAACCCATACCATATGAAGGAAACCCGAGTACAACTCAAGCCAATTTGCTTTTTTTGCTAATTTGCTTTTTTAGGAATTAAGATGTCTGTGGTAAAAGCTACTAACTTTGTATCCAGAATGCCTGAAATATATTATTCACAGGATAAACTCAGAATGAATTTTCTTACGGCTCAGAGTATTTTAAGGCTGAAAATTTATAATGTTTCAGACTAAATTCAGAGAACCCTTTTTGTTCTGAATTTTACCTTGAAAAATCTAAGAAATTACATGATCATAGTACTGGTCAGAGTAAAAATACAGAGTTTAAATACTATGGTTCCGTACTGATTTTGTCTGTGGGTCTAGTCCGGGTTCCTAAGTCTTCTGTTTTACAAATTTTTCCGTCTGATTTATAGTGAAGCGGCAATTACAGATCAAGTCTTACCTGTAAAAGGCACATCTGGACCCTAGAGCATCTTCTCTGTCAGCAAGGATGAACTCCCAAGCCTGACCAATGGCGAAGCATTGTACATAATTTTGCCAGCTAACAAACACAATTGCGAGTAATGCTGAAACGACAAATATCGTATTTAAAGGTCATACTTGAAAACGCGCGGGTCGGTGAAAAATCGGAAAAAATTTGTAGGATAAGCGGTAAAAAGTTGTTTTTTTTTCACCGCAAGTTTCGTACATAATTTTGCAGTGAACTTTTAAAAATTGACCACATTTCAGCACTTCTTCTTTCACTGCACCACCTCTCGCTACCTCCTTCGGTATTTGTTTTGAATTTTAATCAAATTCACACTACTTTCTGTTGAACATACCCATACCGAAGGAGCTACCGAATACTTTTCTCTAAGCGGTGAATTTGTGTAATTTCACAACTAAGTTAAGCGATGAATTTTTGTAATTTAACCGCATTGACCGCTTATCTCACATAATTTGGACACTTTCTTCAAAGCGATGAAATTATGTAATTTCACCGCTACCAAGCGATAAAGATTTTTTCACTTCATTCAACACCTGATTTATGTAATTGCACCGCAATCGCCACTTATCTTACATAGTTTTCCGTATTCACTGCTCTTCTTGCATAATTTTTGCGTTGAATGACGGTGAGCCTAGACTCGGGCGTTGAAAAATAGTGTACTTATTCCCAATTTGGTGGGCTTCCTCAAAACCCATGTTTCTATATTAGGTTAGAGAGTTTCGAGATAAATTGTAAGAGAGTTTCGAGATGAGGGACACTAGGCTAATTATGTTTGCTCAAAAAATCCCGTTCCACGGATACAATATCAAATTACCAAGTTGAAAGAATGCTTAAATGTGATTGATTTCAGAAATGTTCCTCTTGACAATATTAATCGGTCAAAAAAGACTGTAGTGGTTTCGAATTTATCCACAGTACTGTTCACACAAAACATTAAGTTTTTGAGTTGCTCTCAGGTATTTACTAATAAAATTCAGGCAATTACATGCTCAAAATGGTTTTGTTTCCACAAATTTCAAATTAACTGAAATTTGCTGTTTTTCGAAATTGGCCGCGTCCTGCTCACTACGGCTATCACATCAACTTATATGACACTCTTTCTTAAATTACGTGAAATAATTTTTTTGTCTTATATCTAATAATTTCATGAAAATATTGTGCTGCAAAAAATCTGAAATTAACTTTTTTACATAAAAGACCTGCGACATCCACGAGTATGTAGATGTGAAAATTTGATGCGTCAGCGTTGCAAATACAGATTGAATTTGTGTAGTGTGGTTTGGCGACGCAAGTACGCACTCGACTTTCTTAGTTGATTTTGACATACTTTATTTCACTGGATTGGACTTAATGCTTTTGGACCGCAGAAATCTAATTCATTTTGCACTCTTCAATTGGGCATTAAACTTTATTACACTGGCAGTTTATTTAACTGCTATTATTGAAACAGGTGCTTTTAAATCTGAATGACCTATTTGTAGCTGGGGCGGAAAAACATGGGGACCAGAATAGATTAGCATTTTATGTTAAAGATTTTTTGTTGCTGCGATGGGAAAAACTAAATAGATGGACAATTTCGGTCATCTGTGGACAAATTTGGACAACTTTGGGAAAATTCGGACATTTTTGGGCAAGTTCGGACAACTTTGGGCAAACTCGGACAGCTTTGGGGAAATTTTGACAACTTTGGACAAATTCGGACAATGCGGGCAAACTTGGTGTTAAATGGACTGAATTCATAAAAAAACAACAGACTCTTTTACAACTTAAATATCTTAATTCGGGTGTAATTCACTGTGTTCTGCTCTTTTTTTTACTATACGCACGTGCCCTCTCCTGGCCGTAATATTAAAACACGCGTACAACCCATTCCATACGTAGTAAACACGTGTACAACCCATTACATACGTAGGAAACACGTGTACAACCCATACCATATGAAGTAAACCCGAGTACAACTCAAGCCAATTTGCTTTATTTTGCTAATTTGCTTTTTTAGGAATTAAGATGTCTGTGGTAAAAGCTAATAACTTGGTATCCAGAATGCCTGAAGCATATTATTCACAGGAGACCAACTGAAATGTTGATTTAAATTGAGAAGAATGAAATTGGTACAGAATTACAAGTTTGAAAGGAAATGTTTATCTCTAACTGTGCGTGAAGCTGAAAAAAAACAAAGAATTCATACAGCTGAAAATCATAATTGATAAATAAGAAAAATTATAGATATGATAACCGGCTAATATCTTACTAATCTTTTGATGTATCGATAAATTAGAAAAAAAACATAATTATTTTCAATTTTTAGCCGAGGTGAAATGTGGTAAACCTGTCGGTACTATCCTCATAATTCTTATTCCAATTCTGTTTTGTTAAAATTAATCGAAGGTTTTGACCTTCAAATCTTGTTTCCTGTTTCATATCCATATTTTGCTTCCTTTAACCCAGGTAATCACACATTTGTTAGATTACAAGTTAGATGTTAATTATTTCAGTTGTCTTAAAAATTTTTAACAAATCTTGCTTAATGCATTCAGCTATGTCTCGTTTTTGGATAATTTTGACGTTCTTTCGGCTACTTTTTGACGTTTTTTTGGTTATTTTTGACGTTTTTTTGGCTATTTTTGACCTTTTCTCGTCCATTTTTGACGGTTTTTTTGGCTATTTTTAAGGTTTTCCGGCCATTTTTGACGTTTTTTGTCTAATTTTGACATTTTTCTTCGACCGGTTCTTCGACCTTTTGACGTTTTCCGGTCCCATTTTCGACTGGCCAAGATTTGGATTTAGACTTGCCAAGTCTCAAATCAGACTTGGACTTGGAATTGCCAAGTCTTAAATCAGACTCGAATTAGACTTGACAAACATCAGCCCAGACTTGGATTTAGACTGCCAAGTGTAAAAAGTGACATGATCATGGTTCTGAATCAGCTATGAAATAAAACTTGGAATTAGACTTGCCCAGTACTGAAGTTGACTTGGCGTTAGGGCCGGCGTGGCGAATACGGCCACATTTATTAATGCAAATACTTCTATCTCTTTAGCAGCTACAACAACTAAACTGGAACTAACAACTAAAAACGTAAAGACACTTACCCAAATTCCACTCTGTTAGCAATGATTTCATTTTCTATTTTAACTGTTTCCGTTTCCACAGTATCATGTATAATCTGT